>NC_041383.1:55821161-55826414 GCF_002162155.2 Triticum dicoccoides
ATGAGGGCCCGGTGGTATGCTCCGGTGGCATTGCTACCCCCCCCCAGGGCCCCCGTCCCGCCTAACCCTGGAGCAGATGACCACGAGATCTAGCCCTTTGACTTTCCATGTACGGGCTTTGATCAGTGGACCTCTTCACCCGGTTGTGTTAGGTCGGCTCGTAGGAACACCTGGGAGCAACATCCGGGCCAAACCCATAGCAAGATCCCCTTCGTGTAGACCGGACGTGTCCGCTTCCCCGTCCAGGTGCCGGCGGCGGCGCCATCCATGAGAGGGGCCACACCCCGGAGACGCGTGGCGCCTCTTCAGACATGCCACCACATCACCCGGTAGTGGTAGGTCATCGCATATAAACACTTGGGAGTAACGTCCCCTCCGTGTAGACCCGATGCAACTGTTTCCCCTCTCTAGGTGTCGGCCGGCGGGCGGCACCGTTCGTGAGGGGGGTCACACCCCTCCGTATAGAATCGAAAAGTAAGGTATTTATGCTTATATATGAAATGCAAAAAAAAGTATAAAAAATCTATATGAAATGCAAAAAAAACTAGCGGCGGCGCCGTTCATGAGGGGGTCACACCCCTCCGTACAGAATCGAAAAGTAAGGTATTTATGCTTATATATGAAATGCAAAAAAAGCATAAAAATCTATATGAAATGCAAAAAAACTAAAGCCATCGGCATAGCTGTGGCCAGGGGCAGATGGGCGGTGCGCCGCGGATCGATGATGTGGCATCTATGCCGACGGCGGCCGTTGGCATAGATGATGGTTGGTGCGCCTCGGATCGATGACGTGGCACACGCATCTATGCCGACGGCCGCCCGTCTGGGTCGTTGACATAGATCGAACGCCGTTAGCCGTCCGTCACGAGTTGGGCCGCCGGGCCCGCAACTATGCCGACGGCCCATGTATGTCAACGGCCGCTGTAGGCATAGCCTGGGCTAAGCCGACGGCTCGTCTGGGCCGACGGGGGACGTCGGCATAGCTTGGGATAGCCCAATGGCCTATTTACACGACGGCCTGGACCCGGCTGTCGGCATATCCTGGAGTAGGCCAACGGGGGCCGTCAGCATATATTTGGCCGTCGGCATCCGGCCCTGTTCCGGTAGTGAGCTGCACGCCATGATCCACGACCTCTCCTTGATGCAGCAGTCGAGGGTGTTACTGAAGGGTGACACGGACACGGGCATGTCCACCTCCCATGCCTTGGACTTCGAGAAGCATGGCATCGAGATGTACAAGCTGGGGAAGAAGCTGTCCAAGACCATCATGGCTGACGCGGCCACCATCTACAACTACCACATGAATCTGGCCGTCTTCTCGCTGATCCCGGACTTTTGGGGCATCCAGCAGCTGTTCTCGATGATGCATGTGAGCCGGCTCCATGAGAGGCTGACCCGCGTGGCCATACTTGTGGACCTCACCTGCGACAGTGATCGGAAGGTCAAGAAGTTCATTGGCGGGACAGAGACGCTGCCTCTGCGCCCGCTAGACCCGTGTCGGGCCATGGCGGTGGCGGCTACTACGCGGCCGTGCTCCTGTCCGGCGCGTACCAAGAGGCCCTGTCCAGCAAGCACAATCTGTTTGGTGGCCCGAGCTTGGTGCGCATGCTGGGCGGCGACGATGGTAACTTCATACTCGATACGATCCACCTGGGCCCGACGACGGAGGAGCTCATCGGCACCCTGAGGTACAATGTCAAGGAGGACATCGGCAGCGTGATCGAGGAGCAGGCGAGGGAGAAGCAGGTGTGGGAAATGGTGGGGACGCTAATGGAGAATGCGCTCAACACCATGCCGTACCTCGTCGACTATCAGCCCCCACCAATCGCCACTAGTAGAAAACAGGGCATCTGTCCCGGTTGGTGAGGCCCTTTTGTCCCGGTTCATGAACCGGGACTAAAGGGTCGTTACTAATGCCTCCCCCCTTTAGTCCCGGTTCTAACAAGAACCGGGACAGTTGGGCCTCCATGTTGCCACTGCGAGCAGCCCAGGCAAGGGGGCCTTTGGTCCCGGTTGGTGACATGAACCGGGACCAAAAGGCTTCCACGTGTCAGCAGCTGGCTGGAGCTGAGGTTTTTATTTTAAAAAAAAAGTGGTTGGTTTAGGGGTTTTGGGGGTTAATTTTAGGTTGTTATTAGCTAGCTAATAGAGAGAAGTGTCCTCTCTTATATCTTCGTCCTTGGTTTACCCGCTGATATATAATAACTCATGCATGCTCGCATCATACATCATCATATATAATAACAAGTCCTACTAATCATGCATCATCATACAACTTCTACTCGTTATTAATAACAAGTCATACGATCATCATCCTCATAGTCATCGAACCCAACCCTACATAATTGTTCTTAGCACATGATCATCAGTATCAGGTAGGACCTAAACACCCTTAAGGTAAAATAGCATAAAACAATATAGACCCTGACTCTCCATTATGAAGAATGGAGATCATTCTGTCTCCAATTCTTGCGCTTCGCCTCCTTTTGCTTGCAAGAAGCTCCTTACGACTGTCCATACATTTTTTCCATTCTTTGATTGTCGTGTCTTCACTTCTTTTAGAAATCCCGTGTGGACAGTTGAGATTCGTAGGATGACCTGGTTGTATGTTCAAAACATCAAGGCGACCGTGCGTATACATCAGATGAGGCACACAATCATTCGGGATTATCTGTTGAAAAACATAGTAATAACTTCGTAGTTAGCAATGGTGTACTAGTTTTAGAAGTATTTAAAAAGATGCAGGGATGTCGTAATAGTAAAAAAATCTTACCAGGGTATCTCCATGGTAGTTACCATAGTTCAACACGTGCACTAGTGGAACGTATTGACCATAATGTTGAGGAGTTCGATTGTAGACATTGTAATTCTCAAGATCAGTACAAAATGCGATCAGATGATTTTTCTCCTTATAAGTTAATTCGGAGCCATCGGTGTAGTGGGTTTTGTCTACCATTTTCCGCACATTCTTTGAAGAATGAAAATAAGCTGTCAATTGAAACAAGCTGTCAACTATTTTGAAATAAACAATATAAATTACTTAATAACTATGTTAAGCTCACATGGGGGAAGAATTGGAGGTGTATCCGCAAGGACCCAAATTCCCATATTGTCTTGCTAGATTGTAGGATCACCAAGATCCATGGTGACAAGCATACCCTCATCAAAACCATACATCTTGCAATGTGCTTCCCAATTTTTGCAACCAAAATGGGTTACACTCTCAGCATTGTACAACTTTACTTTAAAATCCACACCATGATGGATCCTTGGGAGAATTTTTTTGGTTTCCATACTTTCATGGTCTTCAAAACCCATCCTCTCCAAGACATAGCGTCTTGCATAGCATGGGATATGCTAGTCGAATTGGAAAAGATGAAAAATACACGTTAAAATAGTTGAAGTCGTGCTTAATTACGAAAAAAATATTGTCGTCGTTGTGTACCGTATGAACATCGAATGTATCCTCGAGCTTAATGCTGAAGCGCCGATCTTCGTCCAGCTCAATGAACCTGTCGCACATACCTCGGTCCTCGTGGCACCAGTCGCACTCCCCCAGGCGGTTTTCATCGTCCGAGTACGACATTTCCGGCCTAAGTTCATAATTCAAATATTAAACTTGTACAATTAAATATATATACTAAAAAATCTAAATTAGATCATTATTATTAATCAGGGGTTGACTATCGGTGATGGTACGTAGCTCCTCCTTTCATTCCCGAGTGCATCATTACAACAAATTGTCTAGCACACGGGAAAGAAGGAGAAGCTACCCCCACGACGGCGTGGATGATGGAGGAGGCTCCTAGATTTCTGCATAGGGTGCTCTTCAATTTTAGCATTCAAAGTAGGAGTACTTTTCCAATATGAGCATTCAATAAGCAAAACCAAATCGTAAAATAAAGTAGTATTCAAATTAACATGCATTCAATTATAACCAAAAGTACATCATCTCTTGTGTCTGTACATCGTCGAATACTCCTCGAATACTATCATATATATAGCATCGCTAATTAATACAGCTACAACCGTAGCGCCCGACGGGTATCGTCGCGGGTGGTGGACACCCAAAGATAAGGAACGATCACAGGATCATAGCTCCAGTGAGATCCCTGAAGAACCTGTCAGGTATTGTCGAACCTGCCCTCCAATGCAACCATATAGCGACGGACGTGCTCGTCCTCCTCGCTGACACGATGACGTACCACCTCTATGGTGTCCGGAAGCCTCGGCACCATCACTGGCGCACGCGACCGTCACCAAACAAGGATCGGGTCAACAACGGGCTGCCTCCTCACCAACCTACGTCCCCCAGAAGGTAGCACCTCCCAATACCAGTCCGACGAAGCCCAGTCCAGAACATGGCCCTGATCAAGCAGGCCTCCGCCGCCGAGTCGACGACGACGAGGATGCGGGATAGGCATCGTCGACGTCGATGCGGGAACTACTTCTATATATAGTTAAATAAAGTAGTTTTATTAATTAAATCAACTAGTTCAACTACTAAGCACTTACTATAAATAAATAAAGTAGTACTTACTAAAAATAAACTACTTCTATATATAGTAAAATAAATTGGTTTATTAAATCAACTAGCTAGTTCAACTATATATGAAGCACTTACTATAAATAAAATAAAGTAGTACTTACTAAAAATAAACTAGTTTAACTATATTTCTATTATTTTTCTAACTAATTGTATTAAACACTTACTAAAAATTCTATGAACAAAAGTACAACAGAAAATAATCATAAAAATTCTATGAACAGAAAAAAAAATCATAAAAAATTGACACATTCGATCTTTGCATATATACGAACATACAAATATGCATATTCAACAATAATATCACCAAAAAATCTATTAACAGAAAAAAATTAACAAAATATGAACAAATTACACAATATGAAAAAAAATCTATGAACTACATATCTAACAAAAAAAATCTATGAACTACAAAAAAATCTAACAAAACAATTTGGTCACGGGATGGCCACGGCGTGAGGGGCGCAGCGAGGGCGACGGGCAGGGGACGGCGACGGTGACGGGGCGGCGCAGGACGGTGCGGGCGGCGACGGCGTCGGGGCGGCGACGGCGCGGGGCGGCGATGATGGCGCGGGGCGGCGACGGCGTCGGGGCGGCGACGGCGTCGGGGCGGCGCGGGACGGCGCGGGGCGACGACGGTGATGGCGAGGCGGAGACGGGCAGCCTGGCGGCGTCGGGCGCGGGGAAGAAGGAACCGAACCAAATTT
>NC_041383.1:55826930-55827651 GCF_002162155.2 Triticum dicoccoides
TTTAGTCCCGGTTCGTGCCACCAACCGGGACCAAAGGCCTCTTTTCAGCAGCCCAAAGGGCGGGAAGCGGCGGCATTTGGTCCCGGTTGGTGGCACGGACCGGGACTAAAGGGGGCATTGGTCCCGGTTGGTGCCGGGAACCGGGACTAATGCACCCTTTTGTCCCGGTTGGTGCCATCAATCGGGACCAATAGGCCTTGCACAACGGCATGGTGGTGGGAGTTTAGTCCCACCTCGCTAGCTGAGAGAGAACCGCACCTGTTTATAAGGTGCGATGCGCCAACCATCTTAAGCTCCTCTCTAAAGCAGGCTTTCGGCCCTAATCTGTCTCTATGTGCCAGTGGGCCTACTGGGCTTACTACGGGCCTGAATCCTGGCCCATTGTTGGGTTTCTAGTCGTATTCAGGCCGTGGGGGCCCAGTAGGCACTTTTTTTGTTTTTTTGTTTTAGAAAAGTTTCATGAAACACTTTTTTTGTTTTTTTGTTTTAGAAAAGTTTTATGAAACACTTTTTTGTTTTTTTGTTTTAGAAAAGTTTCAAATTTGAAAACACTTATTTTGTGTTTTTGTTACAAACTTTAATAGCAAAAAGAATTATCATAAAAGAAAATAAATAAGTAATTAGAATTTAGTTCAAAACATTAGAAGCAAAAAGAATTATCATAAAAGAAAATAAATAAGTAATTAGAATTTTGTTACAAACTTTAATAGCAAAAAGAATT
>NC_041383.1:55828001-55866825 GCF_002162155.2 Triticum dicoccoides
AAATAAATAAGTAATTAGAATTTAGTTCAAAACATTAAAAGAAAAAAAGAATTATCATAAAAGAAAATAAATAAGTAATTAGAATTTTGTTACAAACTTTAATAGCAAAAAGAATTATCATAAAAGAAAATAAATAGGTAATTAGAATTTTGTTCAAAGCATTAAAAGCAAAAAAAATTATCATAAAAGAAAATAAATAAGTAATTAGAATTTTGTTACCAACTTTAATAGCAAAAAGAATTATCATAAAAGAAAATAAATAAGTACTTATTGTTGCTATTTTTATTCTTTTCCAGTTTTTTGTTTTGTTTTCTGCATTATTTAGCCGTCCGGGACCAATGGTGGTGGGCCAGGAGCGAGGCCCATTGGTCCCGGTTCGTCCCACCAACCGGGACCAAAAGGTCCAGACGAACCGGGACCAATGGCCCACGTGGCCCTGCCGGCCCCCGGGGCTCATGAACCGAGTCCAATGCCCCCATGGGTCCCGGTTCTAGACTGAACCTGGACTAATGGGCTGACTGGGTCTGGACCTTTGCCCCCTTTTCTACTAGTGCGCCTAGTTAATTGGTGCTTGCTACATACAAGTACGTGGTTGGTTGCAATTATATATGCGATATGCGGAATAAATTCTTGGAGATTTCATGAAAATGCACATCTACCTCTCAGGACTGTCCAAGGAGAATCCATTCATATAGTGGTTGATTTTGGTGTTTTGACCCTTTTGCGAAAGTTTAGCTAGATCTGATCCTGGTTTTAATTTTTTTTAGATCTGACCTTTTTTCTATCATCAGGGTGCATGATGATAGGGTATAACAGTCTACCACCATGGCCCTTGGTGGTAGGGGTGCGCGCCCTACTGCAAATAATTCCTAAGTATCAAATACAGTGCCTGTACTCACCTACCTCCGGGCACCTCGGCGGTAGGATCGCACAGGCTACCGTCAGCCTGTTTGGCGGCAGGGCGATATTGCGCTGACGTGGCCTTTGCAGTAGGCCGGTATACCCGACCGCCATTGACCTCGGCGGTAGGAAAAGGGTCAGATCCTCAAAAAAATTTGAATCAGGGTCAAATCTGACTCAACTTTCTTAAAAGGGTCAAAACACCAAATTTGGCATTATACGGTCCGGCCTATTGCAGTCAGTCGGGATCAAAAAGGGCCAGACAATTCAGGGGCTTGTCCAAATGCTCTTGGTCTCGTCGAAAGAAGGCTCGGGACATTCCAACCCCGTATCCACATGTGCTCTCAGTCTATATTGACGCGATAACCGTTCCTAGGACGAACAGCTCAGCAACCTTGGCGTCGGATAGTTCGATCAATTGTTCCTTTCATGCAGCAGTTTGGCCTTTGACTTGCACTTATGTCTTCGATTCCATTCCTCCCTTACAAATGGTGTGGGCGCTCTCTTGTCCATGACCTTGTTTAGCTCAAACATATAGGTGCACAAGGTAGTACACCATCCTCAAGAATATAAAGTAGACAAGTGAAAAGGAGGAGATTCATGTTTACAGTCATGGTATGCTTGTTACTTGGCGTTGGAGCATTTCACATGAGTATACTCCGCATCAACTGGTCTACGCCCATCTTACCTCATCATGTCATAGTATACTCATCTCGCCTCTTCATGTCAACTTTTTGAACCGATGAATAGTCTACGAGTGCCTAGTTTCTCTCCGATGAACATTATATGGATTGTACTGTAGACTATCTTAGATAACCGATTCTATTTTAGTACTCCCTCCGTCCGGAAATACTCGTCAGAGGAATGGATGTATCTAGATGTATTTTAGTTCTAGATACATTCATTTTTATGTATTTCTCCGACAAGTATTTCCGGACGGAGGGAGTACAAAGTAGCACCTCACCAATGAGTAGGGCGTTTTGGATCTCAACCTCCATGGATGACGAATTTTTGAAAATTTTAAATCTAAAAAAAATTGGTTTAAAAAATCTGAAAAAGATTGGACAAATAAACAAGGATGTGAGATGTATGTGTTTCAATTTCAGGATGAAAATACGTTGAAATGCGACCTGTATAAAAAAGACAAATTCATGATCTGAGAGGATGAATAGTATCATGTGTTAAAAAAACCTGACTTGTTTTTCTGTTGCATAGCTCTCATTTCAACGTTATTCGTACTGAAAATTTACACACTTGTGCATTATACCTTCATGTGTACTTGTATTTTTTTCTGAATCTTTTGAAATGTAAAAAAGATGAATTTTCATGAATTTTGAATTTTGCATTTGGATGCCTAGCTCGGCCTCGAAAAGCAATATCCGCTCACCAATATACTATTAAGCTCACTGTAACACGTTAGGCCCATTTGACTAAGAAAAAAGGTAGAGAAATATTCTGATCTTTTGTTGGAATCTCCATGTAAATACAATATATCTAGATTTTTCTATTTATGTATACCCAATTATAAACTAGAAAACAATAATTGAGATATTTCATATACCATACACTACAGAGATTTCTACCAAGATATCTAGGTATATATGCACAAATATATACGGTATTAATGCAAGTGTCATGAATTAATCTGAGAAACATGTGATTTTTTCGCAAATAAGAGTCTTTGTTTAAGTTTTTTTTTGAGAGATATAACACACTAAAAATACTAATGTACCTATGAGATTTAACACCATATATTATCTATTACTGCAATTTTTTTAAATGAGTATTAGAAACTTATAAATTTAGTATAAATAATTATATTTATTTTGACTCACTTGAAAACTCTACTGCACCCAACCCTATAGTATCGAGAGCCCTCGAGGCCACGACCGCACGCGGCAGACGCGCTGTCTTGGTGATTCACTCTCGACATATCTCCGCTCGTGATCGTCCATGATTTCATTGCACAACCACTACTTCCCTTCCCATCAAAATTCTATCATCCACTTCTTCTCGTCCACCTCATGAGGAGCCTTGTGGCCCTCCTCCTCCTTACGCAGCTGCTTGGCATGTGCTATGCACAGGAGCACAAGAACTATGTGGTGCATGTTGAGCTCACGGAAGAAGATAACACTGACCCGGTCAAGGTCTGGCGCTCGTTCGTGCCGAAGGCCATGCCAAACTTAGGGAACATAAAACGTACATTTGTCTCGCCCATGTGATCTTTCAACTTAATCATACACCAAAGAGGTAGTAGAGGTAGTGCAGATGCTCCAGTGACAACGTTCGGTGTTGTGACTTGAACAGGCCGGGGTGCAGATAAGTTCCGTGATGAAGGATTGAGTGCATAGCTCCTGATGATGGCTGGAGGGGTGGTAGTTGGGGTGGGAACAGCGGGGGCAGGGGGCTGGGCGGGGGTGGATTCTTCACCACCCAAATGCGTGCAGTGGGGGCAGGGGGATGGGTGGGGGGAATGGGGGTTGGGGATGTCTTTGGCACCCGAACCCAAACGCCAGACGAGGAGGTTCTGCTGAAGGGTGAATTGTGTGCTGAAGTGGAGGAGACGGCGGCGGCGACGGAGGAGGAGGATCTGGCTGCCACGGTGGAGGAGAGCCCGGATGCCGCGGCGGAATGCCGGGCTGAGGATCATATAATAGAATGTATATACCCCGTAATTTATAGACCTACATCATGCATATGTTGGTGGCTTAGTGTGTATTGATGGCTCAAGAATTTGCGATGTTTTTCGAGTGATTCTTATTCAATTTTCACCCAAACTTTGTTACTTCTCGATTATCTCTAACACTAATCCTTCAAAAGAGAAGAAAATCAAGTTTTCCGTTGTTTGGCAGGAAATAACATATATGGAAGGAAACCAAGAAGAAATACTGCAAACAAGTCAAATCGAGCAACTTCCATGTGGAGAGAGCCAAGTCACTAGGTGCACCAGAGCAAAATACGGCCTTCCATATGGTCGCAAGCGCTCGTATGAGCGGTCGTATGAGGTGCCAACAGCCCCACGATGCCTATACAAGACACTTTCATGAAGGGACCTAAGGGGGAAGAGAACCCTAGTCGCCACCACCACGTCCAGAGCAGGAGAAGTGGGGATCTGAAGAACCTTGGGAGATCTTATTTGTTTTGGTCCTTTCATCTCCATCATCATCTCATCCTTCACTATTGTAAGAGGAATTCCAAGTTGTGAGAAAAGTTGTAATTCTGTTTAATCTCATCTGGAGATCAAAGACTATTTGAATTATCCATTTCATCTTATTGGAGATCTTCACGGTATTATCGATATGGTTTTCATGGGTTCTATCTCTTGTGTGATTTGTTTCTCTCTTACGATGTGTGAGTAACTCCCCATAGGCGTGCGAGATGTAGGTGAGTGGTAAGATTCATTTGTGCCTAATCTATATATTGTCATTTTTAATTGTAGTAGTGTGATATGTCAAGTATGTTGCTATACTGTGGTAAACTCTATCCGTGTTGTCCAATTTAAGAGACCGTGGAACATGATCTCAAGACCTGCACAGGTAACATGTATTGTTTAGGGAATCTGTGACCTACACAAGTTAACAAATATGTAATACTCATACTTATCGCAGTACAATGTCAATATTTTAATTATATAGATAGAGTTTTATAATATTCAATACACATATTCTGCAATGTCTTCTACGGTTTTAGTGCCTTTTCTGTTCTAGCCCCCACCTTCAATTTATGGCATTGTCCTTGATCGTTAAACTGTGGCACGTCGGAGCTAAGATTCTACGACCACTACCGATTTAGATATTAGAGCATCTCGAGCCGTTGTGCCACCCAAGAGATGTTTTTTTGGCCACCTGGGGAGGCCCCAGCGAAAATCTTGCTTTGGGGGTGAGTTTTTCTCCAGTCGTCGTCCCCCCACACGCACACATGCCCAGACCGCACGCGCCGCTCCGGCCACGCCCACACCGCGCCCCTCCCTCCAAGAGCAGCCGCTCCGCCCGGCTGGAGCCACCGTCGCGCCTCAGCCGGCCCCCGCCGCTGCGGTCGTAGCCCGCTTCATCGCTCCGTCGTGCCCGGCCCCGAGCCGCCCGGGTAGGCGAGGACACGCGACAACACGGTGTGTGCTGCGTCGAACGCAAGGGCCACCGCCCTCTCGGACGTGGACGTCTTTAGAGCGTCAGCGCAGTGGCCAAGCCCGGCGTGCGTAGACTCGAGCTCAGGGAGGAGGGCACACGCCTGCAGTAGCATGGTGGGGACGGCGCGTGCCACGGCCCTCCATGCGTCACCGTGCTCCCTCGGCCCCTTGGCGCCGGGGCGCGCCGCGACCGCGGCTGTGTGGGTGACGGAGTTAACGCTCTGGGGCAGCACGGTGTGTGGCAGAGCCAGGTCGCCGCCGGTATGTAGTGCGGCCTCCGCCCAGTGTAGCTGCTCGACAGCCGCCGTGACGGCGGCGAGGACCACCCGGTCAACGTGGGGGCGTAGGAGGTCGCCTGGAGCAAGAAGGCGGCGCGCTGCTCCGAGGTGGCCGCGGGAAGACGCCACGTTGTTGTAGGCCGCGCCGGCACTCGCCCTAGCCTGGCGCGCCCTCGGTCGGAGCTGCTACTCCAACACGTCGTCGCTCCACACCAGCAGCTCCACGGTCCCAGCGAAGACAGCAAGAACCCGAGAATCTTGCCGACCTTGGCTAGCTTCTCCTCGCTGTCGGTGTCAAAAACAGCGGATCTCGGGTAGGGGGTCCCGATCTATGCGTCAAGGCTGATGGTAACAGGAAGCAAGGGACACAGATGTTTAGCCAGGTTCGGGCCCTCTCGACGGAGGTAAAACCCTACTTCCTGCTTGATTAATATTGATGATATGGGTAGTACAAGAGTAGATCTACCACGAGATCGTAGAGGCTAAACCCTAAGAGCTAGCCTATGATGGTACGATTGTAATTGTGATCGGCCTTCTAAGGACCAACCTCTCCGGTTTATATAGACACCGGAGAGGGCTAGGGTTTACATGGAGTCGGTTACAAGGAAGGAAATATAATATCCGGATCGCCAAGCTTGCTGATACGTCTCCAACGTATCTACTTTTCCAAACACTTTTGCCCTTGTTTTGGACTCTAACTTGCATGATTTGAATGAAACTAACCCGGACTGACGTTGTTTTCAGCAGAACTGGCATGATGTTGTTTTATGTGTAGAAAAGAAAAGTTCTCGGAATGTCCTAGAAATCCACGGAGGCACTTTTCAGAATTAATAAGAATTTTTGGCGAAAGAATCAAGGCCAGGGGGCCCACGGGCTGTCCACGAGACAGGGGGCGCCCTCCCCAGGCCGCGCCCTCCTATCTCGTGGGCCCCCTGGACACCTCCCGACCTCAACTCCAACTCCATATATACCGTCTCGGGGAGAAAAAAATCAAGAAAAAAGTTTCATCGCGTTTCACGACACGGAGCCGCTGCCAAGCCCTAATCTCTCTCGGGAGGGCTGATCTGGAGTCCGTTCGGGGCTCCGGAGAGGGGGATTCGTCGTCGTCGTCATCATCAACCATCCTCCATCACCAATTTCATGATGCTCACCGCTGTGCGTGAGTAATTCCATCATAGGCTTGCTGGACGGTGATGGGTTGGACGAGATTTACCATGTAATCAAGTTAGTTTTGTTAGGGTTTGATCCCTAGTATCCACTATGTTCTGAGATTGATGTTGCTATGACTTTGCTATGCTTAATGCTTGTCACTAGGGCCCGAGTGCCATGATTTCAGATCTGAACCTATTATGTTTTCATGAATATATGTGTGTTCTTGATCCTATCTTGCAAGTCTATAGTCACCTATTATGTGTTATGATCCGACAACCCCGAAGTGACAATAATCGGGATACTTCTCGGTGATGACCGTAGTTTGAGGAGTTCATGTATTCACTATGTGTTAATGCTTTGGTCCGGTTCTCTATTAAAAGGAGGCCTTAATATCCCTTAGTTTCCGCTAGGACCCCGCTGCCACGGGAGGGTAGGACAAATGATGTCATGCAAGTTCTTTCCCATAAGCACGTATGACTATTTACGGAATACATGCCTACATTACATTGATAAATTGGAGCTAGTTCTATATCACCCTATGTTATAACTATTGCATGAGGAATCGCTTCCGGCATAATTATCCATCAGTGATCCATTGCCTACGAGCTTTTCATATATTGTTCTTCGCTTATTTACTTTTCCGTTGCTCCTGTTACAACTACTACAAAAACCCAAAAACATTTATCTTTACTTTTGCTATCGTTACCATTATTATCATACCACTTTTGCTACTAAACACTTTGCTGCAGATACTAATTTATCCAGGTGTGGTTGAATTGGCAACTCAACTGCTAATACTCAAGAATATTCTTTGGTTCCCCTTGTGTCGAATCGATAAATTTGGGTTGAATACTCTACCCTCGAAAGCTGTTGCGATCCCCTATACTTGTGGGTTATCGAGACTAATTTCTGGCGCCATTGCCAGGGAGCATAGCTCTATTCTCTGAGTCACTTGTGATCACTATGAAGAACTTGAAAGACGCTAAGACCAAGATTTTGCCCTCAACTACGAGGGGAGGTAAGGAACTGCCATCTAGCTCTGCACTAGATTCTCCTTCTGTTATAAGTAAGCTTGCGACACCTAAACCTGCTACTGCTATGAATTCTGATATGTCGCATGTTATTAATGATGCCACTTCTGCTATGAATGATGAAACTACTTCTATGCTTGATACTACTGTGCCATTAGGTGAATTTCTAGATGAACAAATTGCTAGATTTAGGGGGAATGAAAATATTGAAGAACCTATTATTGATGATAGTGATGATGAAGGTTCCCCCAATGATTATGTATTACCTATTGTTCCTAAGGGTTATGTTATGCATGAAACAGCTGCTATGGAAATTCTTGCTTGCAATGATAGAAATGATCTTAAGAAATTACTAGCTAAATGGAAGCAGCAGTCTCTTAATGCTAGAATGAAACCCGATCCTGCTTTTGCTACTTCACCTATCTGTGTTACTGATAAGGATTATGAATTCTCCATTGATCTTGATATTATTACTTTAGTTGAATCTGATCCTTTTTATGGCCTTGAATCTGAAACTGTTGTGGCACATCTTACTAAGTTGAATGATATAGCCACCCTGTTTACTAATGATGAGAAGTCTTGCTATTTATATATCCTTAAGATATTCCCGTTCTCATTAAAGGGTGATGCTAAGACTTGGTATAATTCTCTTGCTCCTGGTTGTGTGCGTAGTCCCTAGGATATGATTTATTACTTCTCTGCTAAATATTTCCCTACTCATAAGAAATAAGCTGCCTTGCGGGAAATATATAATTTTGTGCAAATCAAAGAAGAGAGTCTCCCACAAGCTTGGGGGAGGCTTCTCCGGTTACTTAATGCTTTGCCTGATCATCCTCTTAAGAAAAATGAAATACTTGATATCTTTTATAATGGACTAACCGATGCTTCCAAGGACTACTTGGATAGTTGTGCTGGTTGCGTTTTCAGGGAAAGAACAGTCGGTGAAGCTGAAATACTATTGAATAATATGTTGACTAATGAAAATAATTGGACTCTTCCCGAGCCAGTTCCTAAAGTAATTCCTGAACCAATTGAGCCAACTCCTGAGCCTATTCCTAAACCCACTCCGAAGAAGAGAGGTGTATTATTTCTCAGTCCTGAAGATATGCAAGAGGCAAAGAAATCAATGAAAGAAAAAGGTATTAAAGCTGAAGATGTTAAGAATTGGGCCAATTCCAGTTATGCCCCTAACTAGAACCCACTACTCAGTTTTGCCCCTAGTTTTCGGGTATGCTCAGTTTTGCCCCTCCGCCGTCAGTGCCACTTATAGAAATGCCCCTCCGCTCCGTTCTCGTCCAGTCAAAGCCGTTTGACCGCTATATGGCCGTCTCCTTGACATTTTTGCCCCTGACTCCATGTCTCACTTACTGGTGGGGTCCATTCTCAAAAAACAAACCAGAAAATCCTTTCTCTCACCCTCTCTCTCACACACACTTACGGGTGGGCCACGGGACCCACCGTAAAGTCCAAAATTGGTCCACGGTGAGGCATGCCTGGCCGTGAGCGGCTCGCTTGCCGGCGGCTCGGTGTAGGTGGCCGGACGACCGCGAGAGGAGGGCCCAAGGCACGCAGTGTATCCGCGACGCATGCCAAGCGAGTTGGGCGCCCCAGCGGTTGGTGGTAACATGCGCGCGCGACCACCTGAGTTTGGCCATGGCGGCCGGCTTCATGCTGGGAGCTACAGGCGCAGAATCAAGAGGGGGAGAGGGCGTTAGGGGCGCGACCTTACAACGATGGCGAAACGGATGTCAGGGAGGTCCACAGTGGCTTGGGGCGGTCGAATCTAGGAGGTCAACAAGGACAACTGTGGCGGAGGACGGGGTCCTGGGCATCGTCTATGGGGGTCCCCTGCCCGATTCACCGCGTGGGTTGGACGAGAGCTGGCAGGTGGTGCTCATGGACATGCTCCTTTGTCTCGATCTAGCCTCTGGCGGAAGGAATCGTCCGATGTGTTTTAACAACATCGAATCGAACGCGGCGGTTTGAGGTCGGAGGCGGGGAAGATGTGCCATGGCGCTTGACGCTGATCGTCTCTCCTCAAATTAGTTGGCTTTAGGATGAGGGCATCTCGTAAGAGCTTCCAACGAGGTGGAGGCGCTTGGGGTTGCCGTTGGCCGCGAGGAGACGAAGGCAGCGGCGACGGTGGCGCTTTTCAGAGGTGAGAGAGGGAGAGGCCATGAGGGATGGAGGGAGGGAGGGAGAGGGAGGGATGGAGGGAGGGAGGGCTGCCGCGCGCGGGGAGCTAGCGGCGGCAGCGCGGTCCCTAGGCAGCCGGCGGTCGCCGGAGTTGAGAGAGAGATGGTCCGTGAGGTAGAGGGAGATTGGTGGGAGGTGAGAGAGAGAGGCCATGAGGGGCCCACATGTAAGTGAAAGGGAGAGAGGGGTGAGAGAAAGAGTTTTTCCTTTTTATTTTTTTAGTGGGTCCCACATGTAAGTGACACACAGAGGGAGGGGCAATATGTCCAATAAACGCCCCATAGACGGTCAAAGCCCTTTGACCGAACGGTAACAGCACAGAAGGGTATTTTTATAAGGGGAACTAACGGCAGAGGGGCAAATTTGAGCATGCTTCAAAATTAGGGGCAAATCTGAGTAGTGGGTTCGAGTTAGGGGCACAAATGTAAATGTCCCTTAATAATTTACCTCCTATTGAAGAAATACATGGTCTTAATTTACCTCCTGAAGAACCACATTGTCTTGATAACCCGACACAGGTAGTAAAGGTAAATTCTCTCTATAGATATGATAAAGTTGAAGTACCCTCTACTAAATTTCATAGCCCATGCTTAGATGAATCTGATGACTTTATGGCTAGACAAGAAAGTTTTAATGCTTATGTTGGTAGAGAGTTAAAGAATAATGCTTTCGAGATAGGACGCGTAGGTGATAATCTGGCTAGAGTTAAAGATGAACTTCACCGCGTTAGCAAATATGCTTCTATGGTTGCTACTCAAGCTGAGCAACTACTCAAAGCTCAAAATGAATTGCTTGATGAATTAAATAATAATAAAGACTTTGCTGTTAGAGTGGCTACTAGTACTGGTAGAATGACTCAGGAACCTTTGTATCCTGAAGGCCACCCTAAGAGAATCGAGAAAGATTCTCAGAGAAATAATTTAGAGCCACCTAGTTCTTCTAAAAAGAAGAAAAAGAAAAACGATAGAACTTTGCATGCTTCTAGTGAACCTACTGTAGACACACGTGAGAATCCCAATGATATTTTTATCTCTGATGCTGAAACACAATCAGGTGATGAACATGAACCTAGTGATAATGTTAATGATAATGTTCATGTTGATGCTCAACCTAGCAAAGACAACGATGTAGAGATTGAACCTGCTGTTGATCTTGATAACCCACAATCAAAGAATCCACGTTATGATAAGAGAGATTTTGTTGCTAGGAAGCATGATAAATAAAGAGAACCATGGGTTCAGAAACCCATGCCCTTTCCTCCTAAACCATCCAAGTCAAGGGATGATGAGGATTTCGAGCGCTTTGCTGAAATGATTAGACATGTTTTCTTACGTATGCGCTTAACTGATATGCTTAAAGTAAATCCTTATGCTACGTATATGAAGGATATCATCACAAATAAAAGAAAGATACCGGAAGCTAAAATTTCCACCATGCTTGCTAATTACACTTTTAAGGGTGGAATACCAAAGAAACTTGGAGATCCGGGTGTACCAACTATACCATGCTCTATTAAAAGAAATTATGTTAGAACTGCTTTATGTGATCTTGGAGCCGGTGTTAGTGTTATGCCTCTCTCTTTATATCGTAGACTTGAATTGAATAAGTTGACACCTACTGAAATATCTTTTCAAATGGCTGATAAATCAACTGCTATACATGTCGGTATTTGTGAGGATGTGCCTGTTGTAGTTGCAAATGTCACTATTTTAACGGACTTTGTTATTCTTGATATTCCTGAGGATGATAGTATGTCTATTATCCTTGGTAGACCTTTTCTTAATACTGCAGGGGATGTTATTGATTGCAACAAAGGCAATGTCACTTTTCATGTTAATGGTAATGAGCATACGGTACACTTTCTGAGGAAACAATCTCAAGTTCATAGCATCAATTCTATTGAAAAAGTTCCAACTATTTTTTGGAGGTTTTGAATTTCTCTCCCTACTGTCAAGAAAAAGTATGATATTCTTATTGTTGGGGATTTTCATATCCCCGTTGAGGTAACTTAGTGTTATTTGAAATTTCTCCAGTTCCGTGTTATTCGGAATGAGTTTGTTAACAAGACTTGATCAACCTTGTTAGTGGGTTCATTTTGATGATCACGAGATGGATGAAACTAGAAGGCACAACCTTTTGTACCCTCTTTTTACTTTCTGTTATTTAGATTAATTAAAGCAAAAATAGTATTATTCGTCTGTTTTCTGAATTATCCGTGCATTAAAAAATAGTCCAAAAATAAAAGTGCTCCAAATGCCCTGCAAATTTAGTATGATTTTTTTGGAATATTTGAGGATTTTAGGCACTGAAAATACTGCAGGAGGGCCAAGCACCAGGCCACGAGAGAGGAGGGCGCGCCCCCTGTCTCGTGGGCCCCTGGTGGGTCCCTTCCACTTATGCCAGCACCCACACACTTCATCTTCTACCCAAAAAAATCCCCATCCAGCTCAAACCCGAGTTCTAGCTTGTTTTGCTGCGATTTTCGATCTCTTAGCTCAAAGCTCCATTCGCAAAACTGCTTTGGGAGATTGTTGCTTGGTATGTGACTCCTCCATTGGTCCAAATAGTTTTTGTTCTAGTGCTTTATTCATTGCAAATTTTTGCTGGATAGGTGACCATGTTCTTGAGCTTGAATGTTAAATTTTTGAGGTCCCAAGCAATTCCAATGCATGATATAGGCTCTAGGCACTTGTAGGAGTAGTTGCTATCAATCTTGTTTAGTTTTATTCACTTTTATTTTGAAGTTACTAAAATTTCAAAAAAATTCAGAAAAAGAAATATGCTTAGAAGAATGTACCAAGGTGGTTCCTCGGCAAAGAAAGGGCCAAGGATTGCTATACGTGAACAAGATGTTAATTTGCCAAGGGACGCAAATGTACGGGCTTGCGAGTGGCCATCCGATGATTTTATGGTTGAAGCAAGCTTCGAGGAGGAATTTGACGCGTACGTGCGTAATGCCGAGCCGGAGGACTTCTTACAAGATAAGTGTCCTCAATATTATCAATTGACTGATTCCAAGGTTCGAATATATTTCTTCGCGTAATTCTCCTAGTGTTATGTTTGATATTTATGATACATCTTATACCATGGATTTAGAGGATTTCATAACTGCTTGCAAACTTCCGCAGTGGGGTAATATTAATGATCCTTCCAAATCTGAAGTTAGAGATTTTCTTGCTATTATTACTGTGGGAGAATCTAGGGACGTAACACAAGCTACCATAGGGAGCATTCATTTTCCAACTATACATTACTTTGCTCTCTTTATTGGTAGATGCATTAATAGTAAGGACGAAGTATGTCACATGTGTGCCCCTGATCTTTGTGTCCTCAAGAGTGTTGTGTCAAGTTATAGAGGTTATAACTTGGGGGTAATAGTTGCACGTAGGTTGCATAATAATAATAGAAGGGGAGATTTCTTTGGAGGAATTTATGCAACCCATGTGGCTAATTTTCTTAATATAGCTCCACGAGAGGGGGATATGATTGTACCTCCTGTTTATTTGGATACAGAAGCTATGTTTGATCATCATTTTCTTGAGAGGAATGAACAATTCCTCCATTATCGACTAACCTATAACAGACGCAACGTCGTCCCTGTTACTCTTCCTGCTCCCTACCTTTTTGATTATCAGACAAAAGGAAGATATGTTGTCACCAGGGAAGAAGCCACTGAATATGAGAGGGGAATGGAGGCAGCTCGCCAACACGCTGCTGCTCAGGAGGCGGTCGCCTCTTCATCTCAGTACTACCCCGGCTACTCTTATGGATATCAGCCAGGCGGTCATTGGTATTAGACCAACTTAGGCCAAAAGCCTAAGCTTGGGGGAGTACGTATTTCTCACCGACTTTACATTCATGTTCACACACTAGTCGTCGGTGCTCATACTCTTTCATTGTATTATCCATGTTAGTTTAAATTTCTTTTTCTAGTTATCTTCTTGTGTGTTTGATAAACCTTAAGAAAAAACCAAAAATTAGTTAGTTTAATTTCCTTGCTTGTAGTATAAATTAAAATAAAAACCCAAAAAGATTTCTAGTTCTTCTTTTTGCTTGTTGGGAGTTTTCCCATGTAAATAGTTTTATTTTCTTTTCTTTCTTTTGGGGGTCGAGAAGACCATATTGAAAATGCTTAGTGGCTCTTATATGCATGATTGTTTATTTAACTTAGAGCCCATATTACTTGTCTTCTCTCTTGAGTTGAATGCTTGCAGATTCCATCTTAGTCCAATGCACATGCACTCTTATTATTATACACATCATTCGGTCGTGCAAGTGAAAGGCAATAATGATGATATATGATGGACTTATTGGGATGAGAAAAGCTGGTATGAACTCAACCTCTCTTGTTTTTGTAAATATGATGATTCATCGTTCCTGAGTCAGCTATTTTGAAGTAAACAAATTTGCAATGACATTTAGAGATTATAGTTGCTTGTGCCATGCTTGATTAGCTATGAGTTATAATGGTTTACCTTGCGTGCCAACATGCTATTAGAATGATTATGATGTGGTATGATGGGATGGTATCCTCCTTTGAATGTATTAAGTGACTCGACTTGGCACATGTTCACGCATGTAGTTGAATCAAATCAACATAGCCTTCATGATATTTATGTTCATGGTAGATTATATCCTACTCATGCTTGTACTCAGTGTAAATTAACTTTAATGCATGTTTATGACTGTTGTCGCTCTCTCAGTTGGTCGCTTCCCAGTCTTTTGCTAGCCTTCACCTGTACTAAGCAGGAATACTGCTTGTGCATCCAAACTCCTTAATCCCCAAAGATGTTCCATATGAGTCCAATATACCTGCCTATATGCGGTATTTACCTGCTGTTCCAAGTAAATTTGTATGTGCCAAACTCCAAACCTTCAAATGAAATTCTATTTTGTATGCTCGAGCAGCTCATGTTTCAACTAGGGCTGTCTATATCTTCCATGCTAGGTGGGTTATTCTCACGAGGAGTGGACTCCGCTCCTCATTCACAAGAAAGGGACGGTAACCAGAATGCCCAGTCCCATGATCCAAAAAGATCAAAGCAAATCAAAATAATTAAACAAAACTCCCCCAGGGTTGTTGTATGTTGGAGGCACTCGTTGTTTCGAGCAAGCCATAGATTGATGCTTGTTGGTGGTTGGCGGAGTATAACCTTTACCATTCTGTTTGGGAACTGCCTATAATGCATGTAGTATGGAAGATACAGCCATCTCATAGTTGTTGCGTTGACAGCAAAAGTATGCCGCTCAAAATGTTATTCAATCTCTATTTTAAAAATCGAGCTCTGGCACCTCTACAAATTCCTGCTTCCCTCTGCGAAGGGCCTGTCTATTTACTTTTATGTTGATTCATCATCCCTTCTTATTAAAAAGCACCCACTGGAGAGCACACTGTCATTTGCATTCATTATTATTGGTTTATATTGGGTATGACTTGACTGGATCTCTTTTACCATGAATTACAATGTTTAGTCAGTCCTTGATCTTTAAAGGTGCTCTGCATTTATGTTTTGCAGTCTCAGAAAGGGCTAGCGAGATACCATTCTATTATATCATGTTATGATTATTTTGATAAAGTGTTGTCATCCGAGTTTTATTATTATAGCTCGCTAGCTGATTATGTTATTGATATGAGTAATTGTAAGACCTATGTGTTATTGTTAGTATGGTTAGTTCATAATATTTGTTGAAACTTGAATGCTAGCTTTTCATGTTACAACAACAAGAGCAAACAGAGTTTGCAAAAGTTTTTCTTTATCACTTTCAGTGTATCAACTGAATTGCTTGAGGACAAGCAAAGGTTTAAGCTTGGGGGAGTTGATACGTCTCCAACGTATCTACTTTTCCAAACACTTATGATCTTGTTTTGGACTCTAACTTGCATGATTTGAATGAAACTAACCCGAACCAACGCTGTTTTCAGCAGAACTGCCATGATGATGTTTTATGTGTAGAAAAGAAAAGTTCTCGGAATGTCCTGGAAATCTACGGAGGCACTTTCCAGAATTAATAAGAATTTTTGGCGAAAGAATCAAGGCCAGGGGGCCCACGGGCTGTCCACGAGACAGGGGGCACCCCCCCCCAGGGCGCGCCCTCCTATCTCGTGGGCCCCCTGGACACCTCCCGACCTCAACTCCAACTCCATATATACCGTCTCGGGGATAAAAAAATCAAGAAAAAAGTTTCATCGCGTTTCACGACACGGAGCCGCCGCCAAGCCCTAATCTCTCTCGGGAGGGCTGATCTGGAGTCCGTTCGGGGCTCCGGAGAGGGGGGATTCGTCGCCGTCGTCATCATCAACCATCCTCCATCACCAATTTCATGATGCTCACCGCCGTGCGTGAGTAATTCCATCGTAGGCTTGTTGGACGGTGATGGGTTGGATGAGATTTACAATGTAATCAAGTTAGTTTTGTTAGGGTTTGATCCCTAGTATCCACTATGTTCTGAGATTGATGTTTCTATGACTTTGCTATGCTTAATGCTTGCCACTAGGGCCCGAGTGCCATGATTTCAGATCTGAACCTATTATGTTTTCATGAATATATGTGTGTTCTTGATCCTATCTTGCAAGTCTATAGTCACCTATTATGTGTTATGATCCGACAACCCCGAAGTGACAATAATCGGGATACTTCTCGGTGATGACCGTAGTTTGAGGAGTTCATGTATTCACTATGTGTTAATGCTTTGGTCTGGTTCTCTATTAAAAGGAGGCCTTAATATCCCTTAGTTTCCGCTAGGACCCCGCTGCCACGGGAGGGTAGGACAAAAGATGTCATGCAAGTTCTTTTCCATAAGCACATATGACTATTTACGGAATACATGCCTACATTACGTTGCTGAATTGGAGCTAGTTCTATATCACCCTATGTTATAACTATTGCATGAGGAATCGCATCCGGCATAATTATCCATCACTGATCCATTGCCTACGAGCTTTTCATATATTGTTCTTCACTTATTTACTTTTTCGTTGCTCCTGTTACAACTACTACAAACACCCAAAAACATTTATCTTTACTTTTGCTACCGTTACCATTATTATCATACCACTTTTGCTACTAAACACTTTGCTGCAGATACTAAGTTATCCAGGTGTGGTTGAATTGACAACTCAACTGCTAATACTCAAGAATATTCTTTGGCTCCCCTTGTGTCGAATCAATAAATTTGGGTTGAATACTCTACCCTCGAAAGCTGTTGCGATCCCCTATACTTGTGGGTTATCACTTGCCTTCCACGCCAAGGAGAGTCCCATCCGGACACGGGCCGAAGTCTTGAGTCTTGTGTCTTCACGCTTCAATAGTCCGGACGTTGTACACAGTCCGGCTATCCGGATACCCCCTAATCCAGGACTCCCTCAGTAGCCCCTGAACCAGGCTTCAATGACGATGAGTCCGGCGCGCATGTCTTCAGCATTGCAAGGCGGGTTCCTTCTCCGAATACTCCAAAGTAGTTATCGAACACTTGAATCGTGTCCGGATCCACAAAATGATCTTTACACACCGCTGTAGAGAGAATGATATTTCACAAATGCAATATGCTGACAATTTTTTCTGATGACGTGACATGTTATTACGGTCGGATCATTACTCGAACCGTTTTCCCACAACCTGCTACGGCGCATATTACGAGGCGGTTTCTGTGACACGTCTTGTCAAAGCAGAGATCGTGTCCCCTTATCACGTGATTCTCATCAATACGGGTATGGGTAATCCCACCACGCCATCAATCGTGGCGCTTGGGAAGCAAGAGATTCCCAACGGGCAAGTGGGGAGGTGTACCGCTTTCGGTGCCTTTATAAAGGGATAAGATTTCCCCATTTTTGCCCACGCCTTCTTCCTCCTTTGCCCACTCTTGCCCCCTCGAGCTCCAGCGCCCAAGCCCAAGTCTTCTCCGCATAGCTAAACATGTCCAGAGCAGGAGGCAAGTGGGTGGCTTCCACCGTCAAGGAGAAGCACATCACAAATCTTCGGGCGGCCGGATACTTGGCCGCGGACATAGCGCACCGGCTACCGGACGCCGGGCAAGCCATTCCGACCCCAGGACCCCACGAGAGGGTCGTATTCGTCGCCCACTTTGTCCGTGGGCTGGGATTTCCACTCCATCCCTTCATTTGCGGGCTCATGTTCTACTACGGGCTAGATTTCCATGATCTAGCCCTGAATTTCATCCTCAACATCTCGGCGTTCATCATCGTATGCGAGGCCTTCCTCCGCATCCGGCCTCACTTCGGCCTATGGCTGCAAACCTTCTGTGTGAAGCCGAAGGTTGTAAGCGGCCAACAAGCGGAGTGCGGAGGAGCCATGGTGGGCAAGATGCCTAACGTCACCTGGCTGGACGGTTCCTTTGTGGAGACCGTAAAAGGGTGGCAATCGGGGTGGTTCTACATCACCGAGCCGCGCGGAGCCAACTGGGCAGCGGCCCCCGAGTTCCGATCAGGAACCCCCATGCGGCTCACCTCCTGGGAAAAGAAGGGCCTATCCTCGGGCGATTATACGGAGTTGACCGGACTCCAAACATGCATCAAAAGCATGAAGGACAAGAACATCAAGCTCGTCAACGTGATCCAGGTCATGCTCGTTCGCCGGATCCTGCCCTGCCAAAGGCGGGCATTCAATTTGTGGGAGTTCGTCACGGCCGAACACCAGACGCTCCGGAAGCTCTACGACATGACGCACAAAGGCACATGGAAGGTGTTGTTCAAGGCCTCTGAAGTGCCTCCTCCCACATACGAGGACCGCGGGCTTCACGCCGCACGGGCTCCTAGTCAGGTGAGTTCTCAGACTATCACCGGACCCGGTTCTTCCCAATATATTCATGGGAGAGCCTTAAGCAGTTGTGCATGTTTGCTTCAGGATTATGTGGAGACAGCGGAGCAGGTTTTCTGTCCGGCTCTGCTGCCAGAGGGCCCAGCTGACGCTCTCCTGATGGAGATGATGGTTCCGGCACTGTACAAGGTGCCGGAGAAGAAGGCCGAAAAGAAGGCCCCGGGGACCCGGAAGGGTCTCCGGCGTAAGGTTATGCCAGAAGCCTCGTCCGAAGATGACGAGGCACACTCCTCCCATGAAGGGGAGGAGGAATAAGAAGAAGACACCCCATCCGGAAAGGATGAGGGGCCCGGGGAGGCGGACCAGGGGGCCGGAAAAGGCCCTCGGCACAAGACCATCATTCCCCTATCGTCTAATGACGACGAGACAGATTCCTCCCGCGGAGGCGGGGGGAACCAAGAAGAAACTCTACCTCCCCGCACTGGGGAGGAGAGAAAGAGAAAAGCTGCCCCGGAGGGGGAGGCTGGGATGTCCAAGAAGGGGAAGGTGTCCCTTCCGGACTACTCCGCCACGGCCGCTCACAGTGAGGAGGGGTGGCTGCCCAGGGGGAAACCCCCAGTGCGATCGTAAGTGTCCGCACTCCATCATAACTTCACTCTATAGCTTTTGTTTAACGCTGAACATATGTGTAGTCCGGCCAGGGCTCACCCCGAAGTGTCTTCCTCCGGGTCCCTGAGCGATTCGGAGATCAATTTGCTTCCGACAGCCACTACTCCTCAGCCCGCGGATGACACGGAGGTGTTGTCCCGAAGGCTCCCAGAGCTCGGAGAGGTGACTCTGGAGATGCCCCGAGGCGGGGTCCCAGACGTCGGACACGCGGGGTTCAAGATCCCCGCAGATCGTGTCGATGAGAGCCACAGTAGGCCGGGCTCTCAGCTGCACACTATCCCGGAACCTTCAATGGTTCCGAACTCAGGCGGATAGCCCCTCGTTAGGGAGGGCGAGCCGTCTGCATCGAGGACTTCCGTCACGCCCGAGGCGCCGGATTGTATGTTGGAAGCGCTTCGCGGCGCTTCCATGGATGAAGAGCACCGTACTCTTATGAGTGCGGTGATTCAGAAGGTTTCGTCCGCCAAGAGCGGACTAACCGAAGCTTGCACCAGCCTCCTAACAGGCTTTGAGGTAAGTAATAAAAGTCTGAGAAATTACCACCCGATAGGTAGTAGCCCCTAATACTCTGTGTGGTGTTCGGAAAGAAAAACCAAACGGAGGGTCAATAATAATCAGCAGGAGTCTAAGGATAAATATTCGTGAGCATAAGCAGGTTGTGCTGCTTGCTGCTGCTGCCCGTACTGCCGAGGTTGCCGAACTGAAGCGGGACCTGGAGCAGGCGCAGGGAGAGCTCGGCCTCACGAAGAGGCAGCTCGAGGAGAATAAAGGTAAGCGATTCCCCGCTCACATGTATTTAATGATAGGAAAAATTGGCTAGTCTAACGCCAAAGCGTCGTGACTGTGTAATAGGGGCCACCGCCGAAGTGGCGTCCCTAAAGAAAGCATTGTCCGAGGCCGAAGACAAAGCGGCCTTTGAATGCAAGGAGCGCAAAAAGCAAAGTGCCAGAGTGGGCGAGGTACAGAAAGAGCTCCGGGACCTCGGCAAGAAGTGTGAGTCCGTGGAGCATGATCTGAAGATGAAAGAGGCCGAGCTTGCGAAGGCCCTTGTGAATTTGAAAGACGCCAAGGCCGAAGTCGAGAAAGCACAACAGGAGATCCAGGAGGACAAAACGATAGCAGCGGGTAAGAAGTTCTTTATGCAAAGCAAACATGTGGAGGAGGCGTTTCTTTTACTTACTCGAATTCGGAGCTCTCTAGGGGCATTCGCAGATGAAAGTGCTAGTATCGACTAGAGGGGGGTGAATAGGCGATTTTTATGAAAGTCTTCAAACTTGGAAGTTTCGAAGACAAACAACAGAAATGACCTAGTTAATATGCAGCGGAAGATAAACTACCATAAGCAAGCCATAGTCAAGTATGAAGTGATGTGAAAGTACAGGACTAATAGCAGCTAAGTAGTAAGGATCAGGATGAAAGATAGTATGAAGCCAATCAACAGTAGTAGTCAACCAATGAAGTCAAACAGATACACAGATAGGCAATGACTTCACGAAGACAAACTTAAGTAAAGGATGGAAAGGGATAGAACCAGTCGCTTGTTGAAGACACAGGATTTGTTGGACCAGTTCCAGTTGCTGTGACAACTGTACGTCTGGTTAGGGAGGTTGAGATTTAACTCAGAAGACCGTGTCTTCACCTTATTCCCCTTGAGCTAAGGACACCCAGTCCTCGCCCAATCACTCTAGTAAGTCTTCAAGGTAGACTTCCAAACCTTCACAGACTTCGTTCACCGGCAATCCACAATGACTCTTGGATGCTCAGAACGCGACGCCTAACCGGCTGGAGGATTCACAGTCCTCAAGTGTAATAAGTCTTCAGGTCACACAGACAGAAAGACTTCAGTGATGCCTAACACTCTTTGTCTCTGGGTGTTTGGGCTTTGTCCTCGCAAGGATTTCTCTCTCTCAGATGCTTCGAGGTGGGTTGCTCTCAAATGACAAAAGCCGTGCACAAACTCTGAGCAACCACCAATTTATGGTGTAGGGGGTGGGCTATTTATAGCCACAAGGCAACCCGACCTTATTTGTCCAAAATGACCCTGGGTCACTAAGGAACTGACACGTGTTCCAACGGTCAGATTTCAAACACACGCGGCAACTTTACTTGGGCTACAAGCACAGCTGACTCATCCAGCTCTGGATAAGATTTGCTCTCATTATCTTCACTCGAAGACATAGGATTTGGTTGAGCATCACTTCAGTCACTCTGACTTAGTTCACTTGGACCCCACTTAACAGTACGGTGGTTCCTATGACTCAACAAGGAAGAAAAGGAAACGACGAAACCACACAGTATTCGCGCTCCATAGTCTTCGCGTAATGTCTTCACATGTCATAGTATTCAATATGAATATCTTCTCATACCAGCATTGTCTTCAATGTCTTCATACATTTTTAGGGGTCATCTCCGGTAGGTAAACTGAATCAATGAGGGACACTACCTGCGTTATCCTGCAATTCTCACAAACGCATTAGTCCCTCAACCAACTTTGTCGTCAATACTCCAAAACCAACTAGGGGTGGCACTAGATGCACTTACAATCTCCCCCTTTTTGGTGATTGATGACAAACTGGTTGAAGTTTTCAACGGGGATAAAGTATGTGAAATTGTAAGGATAGGGAATTGTCTTCATACGTAGCAAGTGCTCCCCCTGAAGATGTGCATATAAATAATTTTGCTTTTGGAATGTAAATGCACATGGCAGGTTGTACTTGTGGAGATCCTCTTCAACTTATGAAGATAATTCATCATGCATGAAATGATATAGCAAGTAGAATGACATGCATAATGAAAAATGGACGTCTGCAGAATTATCTAAGTGCGGAAGTTATCATCGCACTTGCGGAATTTATCATCACATCACAGTAAAGAAAATAAGCAGCAGACGACCATCAAGTTTAGGTGTTACAACTCAAAGAACCAAATGTTTCAAAAGCAAGAGTTGTAATCACGAGGCAAAATATAATGCAACTGCCCATATGAACCCGCTTGAAGACTATCAACTCATACTCTTCTCCCCCTTTTGTCAGTAAGGACCAAAAAGGTTTGAAGACATAGAGCATCTACTCGTCCTCATGAGTAGGTGAAGCAGCAGGGTTGTCGTCGTTGGTTGGCGGTGCAGACGAACTTGGTGCAGTGTCGATGCGTGCAGTAGTAGGAGGTGGTGAAGTAGCATCATCTTCATCATCGATCACTCTGGCATTTACCGTTGCCGCGGAGGAAGAATATTTAGAGTCTTCAAGAGATGGAGTGCGACGTAGGACAGCAGCCCGTGGAGGAGTGGAGTCAAACTGGAATCTTTCATTGAAGCCATCGTCTTGAAGATCTGCTTCAGCACTAAGCAGGGTCAAACTCTTCCATGATCGCCAGCAAGTCTCATGAGCAACAAAGGCATTCTTGGTGGCAAGGTTACGAATGCGATTGACATCCACCAAGAGGCTTTGCATCTGTCTCTTGAGCCAATAGTGATGCTTATCCTGTTTCTGATGAAGGGCCACAAGAAGTTCTCGGTCATTGAGAACGCGAGAACGCTTCCGAGGCCTTTGGGCAATGGTGCTTTTAGTGGCTTCAGTAGGTGCTCGATGAGGCAGGCGAGTATTTTCAGCCAATGGATAGATTCGTGTTGTTGCGTGAACACCTTCAATGGGTTGAGTGAAGCTTTGGTGCTCGGCATTCTGAAGACAAAGAGGCCTCTTGGCAGGGTCAGAGTATATAGCTTCAACTGACATATCAACCTCTGGCAAAAAAGATCAGATGATTGTGAGTAGAGGGCTGATAGTTGACAGATGAGTGTCTCTTGATGAGGCGCATAACCCATGGAGCATAAAACTTCAGACCAAATAGGTCAGATCCAGAAGCAGCAAGTTGCCTGATGAAGAATTCTTGAGTATTGAAGCTGATCCCATTGAGAATGTAGAAGACCAAAGTCTTCATAGCTCCTTCAAGCTTGGCCGCTGATGAATGTCCTTTGATAGGCCATAGAGTTCGCCTGATGATATGATATATGGTGCGAGGCAGATACTCAAGGTCTTCAACAAATAACTCTATTGGATATTCAGCGTCAGATGGCAAAGGCTTCATCATGCTCAACATCTAGCTCATATTGGGTTCTGGCTTATGGAAGATGCTCTCCAATGCATTGCGGTGTAGCTGACAATCAGGTTCATATAGCTCTCCAGGAGTGGCTAGCCCTGTAAGCTCGATGATGTCAAGAGCTTTGGCTTCATGATGAACATTTCCGGTCATCCACTCGAGGACCCATGTCTTGATATCTCTGTAGTAGCCGCAAATGTGTAGAGTAGCATAGAATTGAAGCAATAGCTCTTCATTCTAGTGTTCTTTGTCTGTCACAAAGTTGAGCAGACCAGCATCACGAAAGCAATCAAGTGCTACTTCTAAGCACGGCAGTCCAGCAATGGCTTCAGTTTCAAGGTGCATATGAGGGAAAATGCGCCCTTGATCATATAGAACGCAGGAGTAATAGCTTCTCTACTGATAGCACCAGAACCGATCTGATGATATCCTTGGCTTGGAGTAGGGGTTCTTGGCGCTGTCAAATAAGGTATTGTGGCTTTTGAAGCCATTTGCATTGAAGGACCCTGGTGAGTTTGCAGTACCTGGAAACCTTGGCAGTCTTGGCTTGGGCTTCTGGACCTGAGGCCTATGCTCAACATGATAATCAAATTGAGGTCCAGAGGCAGTAGGCGGAGGTACCAGAATGGGCCATCGGATAGTGGTTAGCTGACCATGACTGTATGCTTGCTCGATTGTATGGGGCCTTGGTGGCGGAATAGGAGCAGGGGCAACAGCTGAGGCTTCAGGCTGCACAACAGGTGCTTCAGGAGCAGTTGTCTCATTAGCTTCAGGTGCAGTGGCCTCATTGGCTTCAGGCTCAGTGGCCACATTGGCTTCAGGCACACTGGTAGGTGCAGGCTCCACATTAGCGTCAGCCATGACCACATCATTGGCTTCATTGGCGTTGGTGGTGGTAGCTTCAACATTTTCAACCTCCTCTTGATGAACAGGAGGGTCGGGCACTGGCACGTTCACATCAGGAACAGCTTCTTCAATCACTGGGGGAGTAGGGACACGTACATCTTCTTGATTTTTCTCGGCTGATGCAGCCGGAATGTCTTCAGCAGCTTGTGCTTCAGACTCGGAGACATTCACAGTTGGAGTGGGTTCAGAAAAGACTTGATGTGCAATAGGTGGCCGTTGCACTTCTCCTTCTGGAACGCTCGACAGAGGGACTTGAGGCCTTTGTCCTTTGCGAAGCCTGCGAAATGCTGGCAACGCCTTAGGAGATGGAGTTGGCTGGGCCTCAAAGTCTTCATCTTCTTCTTGCACGGGAGGTGTAGCTTGTTGTTGTTGTTGGGGAGTACTGGGGGAGTCTTGTTGCTGTGGGTGATCAGCCCACGATGCATCCTGAGCAATTGGCGTCAGAGGACGACCAATGCTGATGAGTTTGCTGTTTGTAAGAATAGGAGATGATACCACATTGTGCTCAATCTGAGGAAGAACTTCATCAGCTTCAACATTGTCATCATGACCAATGTCTTCAGCAGCGGTGGGTTCAGCTGCTGGAATATCTTCAGCTTCATGAGCCTCTGTGGAAGCAGGCTCATGGACTACCATCCTTCTTTCTTGATGTTCTGACGCAGGGCGAACCACTGAAATGGGTTCAACAACTAAGGGCTCTGTGGGAGCAGCCCTAGTCTTCTTGATCTTGCGCTTCTTCTTGGAGGGAGCAGCATCAGAGGCTTCAGTATTATTCCTCTTTTTGGCTTCAGCCTCGGTAGCCCTCGTCTTCTTCTGTTCTGAAGCGGTTGTGGTGAGCTTTGGCTTCGAGCCAGTCATGCTGCTTGGGAAGATAATGCGAGGGGCTTCTTGGCTTGAAGGTGCAGGCTGATCAGCAGGAAGCTTCTTATTTTTCTTTGCAGCCATCCTGGGGTCAATGCCAGGACGGCCAAGTGAATTGCGCTTCTCAGCCTCATTGTAGGCAAGCACACACTTATCAGCCAAAATCTTCATGCGTTCTCGAGAGCCCTGAGCTTCTTGGCGCTTCTTGAGAAAAGCTTCTTTAAGCTCATGCAGCATGACCTTGAAGTTTCTGACGTCTTGAACACTTAGCTTGGCCACATGCTTCTTGAATTGAGCCTTCTCATAATCAATCTTGTTCTTCAGCTCAACGATGCGCTGAGCGAGAGGTAGCTCAGAAGCAATGGCGTCATTAAAAGAGACGTTGAGGCCAATTGGAAGCTGTAAATCTTCAAAGCTGAGATTGGGGGTGTCGAACCACTCATCAATGAAGTTGTGGATGATTGCCACATCGAAGAGAGGCAAGTTGTTGAAGATTTCTGCTTCTTCCTTGCTCTTTATCAGCTGCTCAAGGGCATCATCAGCAAGATCTTCATCACTGGACAGATCAATGGGTTCTTCAAGCAGAATGGCGGCAGGAGTCAAGGCTTGATCAGTATGCCTGACAATTTGCTTTTTCTTCTCCGTTCTCTTGGAGACACGGGATTGATCTTCAGACTGCACACTGTCTTCAGGAGGTGTAGTGGCCAGTGGCTTCGCACGAGAAGTTTTTGGAGGTGCTGATTTAGAAGCCTTTTGCTTCTTTTGCTTCTGCGGCTTTGGAGGAGGAGCTGGGGCTTCATCGGAGTCAGCATCATTGTCAGAATGATCCACTCTGGCACCCTGGACCAAGATGTAGGTGATGAGGCCATCGATATTGGAGATGGGGCCAATGACATTGGGTTCAGCATCACGGGAGCCGTCAGCATGAGGAGCAGAGGGACCAGGGTTGAAGTCTAATCCCAATGACTTCTTGTTTTTCTTGGCCGAAGCCACGGCGAACTGGAAGTTGCGCTTGAAGAGAGCATCGTCACGACACCAGAGTAATGAAGTGGGATCGGCGTTCTCAGGCCGAGGTCCATGGACCATGCAAGGATAGAAGCCTTGCTCAATAGCTTTAGCTCTGTTCTTGGGTTGAAGGCCTCGATAGAGAATATCACCCCAAGGTCTCTTGATAGCATTCTTCTCTGCATATTCCTTGGTTACAAACTTGTACTTGAACCATTCTTCAGCCCAATAGCGTCGAATCCATTGGATTCGTGTCTTGCGCTGATGATAAGTTTCTTCAGGGTCTGTCTTGTAGAGCTCTGCTAGATCATCAGGCAGATCTTTGGATGTTCCTTCTCTGTGCTGCCTGCCACCCTTCCTTGCTGATTTTTCTGCAGCCATGAACTTCAAACTGAATGGCTTCAATACGTTCAAAGGCTTCAGAGACTTACGCTTGCTGGTCAAGCAAGAACTGGCTTCAGGAGAATTGATATGATGCTGTAAGTATTCTTTTGATCGAACTCTTTACCATTGTCGTCGGGACCAAGATGGTGTTTGGCTGGCATTGGCATCGTGTAGCCTTTGCAGTCTTCCATTCCAAACTTCTTCAGACAATCTTTGAGGTATTTTTCTTGAGATATGAAGATGTCATTCCTTTGCTGACGAATTTGAAGACCAAGGAAGAACTTCAGCTCACCCATCATGGACATCTGATATTGCTCTTGCATCATGTACCCAAACTCATCAGTATATTTCTGGTTGGTGCATCCGAAGATTATGTCATCCACATATATTTGGCACACAAATAGTTCATCATCATATGTCTTCGTGAAGAGTGTGGGATCGAGGGATCCTGGTTTGAAGCCTTTGCTCTTCAGGAAGTCTTTGATCGTATCATACCATGCACGAGGAGCTTGTTTGAGGCCATACAGTGCTTTGTTTAGCTTGTACACCATATCAGGATGTTTTGGATCTTCAAAGCCAGGTGGTTGAGCGACATATACTTCTTCTTCAATCTTGCCATTGAGAAATGCACTCTTCACATCCATTTGATATAGCAATATGTTGTGATGATTAGCGTAGGCTAACAGTATGCAAATAGCTTCAAGCCTAGCAACAGGAGCAAATGTTTCATCGAAGTCAATTCCTTCAACTTGAGTATATCCTTGAGCCACAAGACGTGCTTTGTTTCTGACGACTTGACCATGCTCATCTTGCTTGTTTCGATATATCCATTTTGTTCCAATAATGTTATGCTTGCAAGGGTCAGGTCGCTTGACAAGTCCCCAAACATTATTCAGCTTGAACTGTTGAAGTTCTTCTTGCATGGCTTGAATCCATTCAGGTTCCATAAAAGCTTCAGCAACTTTCTTGGGTTCTGATATTGACACAAATGAAAAGTGCCCACAGAAGTTTGCTAGCTGTGTTTCCCTTGATCGAGTGAGTGGACCAGGTGCATTGATGCTGTCAATTATCTTCTCTATTTGAACTTCATTTGCAACACGAGGATGAACAGGACGAAGACTTTGCTCTTGCTGATCATTCTCATCATTGGGAGGATTGTCTTCGGTCTGAGCATTGTCTTCAGGTTGATTTGGTGTTGAGATGATAAGTTCCTCTTCAGGTTGTGCTTCAGAAGGCATGATTTCACCAGTTCCCATCAGCTTGATAGATTCACTTGGAGAAGCTTCATCTAGTGTACTTGGCAGGAGTTCTCTTTGTGAACCATTGGTTTCATCAAATTTCACATCCACAGTTTCGACGATCTTATAGAGATAAAGGTTGAAGACTCTGTAGGAGTGTGAATCCTTTCCATAGCCAAGCATGAAGCCTTCGTGAGCCTTAGGTGCAAATTTTGACTTGTGATGGGGATCCTTGATCTAGCATGTAGCTCCAAATACTCTGAAGTAACTGACATTTGGCTTCTTGCCAGTAAGGAGCTCATAGGATGTTTTGTTCAGAAGCTTATGGATGTACACACGGTTGATGATGTGACAGGCTGTATCAATAGCTTCAGGCCAGAACTTTCTTGGTGTCTTGTATTCATCTAGCATTGTTCGAGCCATCTCAATGAGGGTTCTGTTTTTGCGCTCAACGATGCCATTTTGCTGAGGTGTGTATGGAGCAGAGAACTCATGAGTGATTCCCATTGTATCCAAAAAAAGATCAAGTCCGGTGTTCTTGAATTCAGTGCCATTGTCACTTCTGATATGCTTGATCTTCACACCATAATTGTTCATTGCTCGATTGGCGAAGCGCCTGAAGACATCTTGCACTTCAGTCTTGTAAAGAATTATATGAACCCATGTGTATCTTGAGTAGTCATCAATAATGACAAAACCATAGAGACAGGCAGTTGTTGTAAGGGTGGAGTAGTGAGTAGGTCCAAATAAGTCCATGTGTAACAGCTCGAAGGGTTGAGATGTTGTCATGATTGTCTTCGAGGGGTGCTTTGCCCTTGTCATCTTTCCAGCTTCATAGGCACCACAAAGATGATCCTTCTTGAACTTGACATGCTCGATGCCAATGACATGCTTCTTCTTGACGAGTGAGTGTAAGTTCCTCATGCCAGCATGTCCTAGCCTTCGATGCCAAAGCCAGCATTCTGAAGCTTTTGTGAGAAGACATACGACAAGCTGTGGACCTGCTGAGAAATCTACCATGTATAGATCATCTTTTCGATACCCTTCAAAGACTAGAGACTTGTCAGATTCCATTAGTACAAGGCAACAATATTTTCCGAATATCACAATCATGTTCAAGTCACAAAGCATTGAGACAGACATTAAGTTGAAACCAAGGGATTCAACAAGCATCACTTTATCCATGTGTTGATCCTTTGAGATTGCAACTCTACCTAGACCCAATACCTTGCTTTTACCAGTGTCAGCAAATGTGATGTGACTCTTGTCGGATGGACGTAAGGTTGAGTCCATGAGACGACTTCGATCACCAGTCATATGATTAGTGCATCCACTGTCCATTATCCATTCTGAAGCTTTTGGTGATGTACCCTACAGTGCAGTTAGGAGGATAGGCTTCACAAGAGTGTTGTGAAGCATGAGCATTTGACACATATAGGGTTTGTCACAGCTTATATCAAAGTTAGGACATATAGTATGACTGATAAGCAATTCAGATGTGAAGTATATAGAATGACATTTTATCATGCGTCCTGAATGTGTTTTAGGTCCCCAACAATAGTATCGGACGCCATTGATTTGTTGGCTGGAGACCGTATTCTGCAAAAGAGAGTTAGTTCTTCTTTGCCACCCACATCTTCAGGGGTGGCTTAGAAGCAATGAGTCTAAGTGCAGCACCTGAGGATTTTGGCTTTGGAGCCCTAGCAAATAGCCTTGTAGGAGATGAATGATACTCATATGAATAAGCAGAAAAGTTCTTGGTCCTATGAACATAGCGGTTCAAAGATACACGCTCATATTCATAAGTCTGAGCATGATTTCCCTGCAAAACATTGGCGTTAGGGTGACTCGGGTGAGTCCTGTATCTGTATGAAGCCTTTGAGCCATATGAAGCTATAGGTCTGGGGTTTGTCTTCTTCCTTAGTGGTGTCATGACGACATTCACAGGAAGATTCTCAATGTACTGCTTAGGTACCCAGATCTTCTTCATAGGTGGTCCATTCCTGCAGTTAGTACCAATGTACCTGGCAAACACTTCACCATTGTGATTCTTGCACAGCTTATAGTTTGCATCAAAGGATTCATCAATGACAATAGGATTAGCACAGGTAAAACCAGATAAAGTGGATGGATCTACTGAAGGTTCCTTTGCAGCAACCCATGTGGTTTTGGGGTACTGCTCAGGCTTCCAGTACGAGCCATCAACATTCATTTTCCTCTCGAACCCAACACCCTCTTTCCTAGGGTTTCAGTTCAGAATCTGCTTTTTGAGGACATCGCAGAGTGTCTGATGTCCCTTCAAGCTTTTGTACATCCCTGTTTCAAGCAAAGTCTTCAACATAGCATTTTCATCAGCAATAGCAGTGGTATCCTCCGCAGAGGGGTTAGTAACCACGTCAGTAGGTGAAGACAATGAAATAGTAGCAGCAGTGGAACATTCAGCAACAGATGTAGCATTATCACGCTCAATGCATTTTAGACATGGTGGTTCAAATTCATTCTGAGCGGGACTGATCTATTGAGCGCGAAGTGACTCATTCACTTTTTGAAGATCTTCATGAGCCGCTCTCAATTTCTCAAGCTCTTGTTTCCTTTGAAGATAATCATAGGAGAGCCTTTCATAAGTAGTTGAGAGCATTTCATGACGACCTTCAAGTTCTTGGTACTTAGCATGAAGATTTTTTATGCCATCAACTAAGGACTATGAACGTGTCATTTCCGCGTCCAACAGGTCATCGCTTTTGTCTAACAGTTTTTGAGTATGTTCCATAGCCTTTTGTTGTTCAGTTGCAATTTTAGCAAGTGTTTTGTAGCTTGGTTTGGATTCACAATCAGAGTCATCTTCACTTGATGTTTGAAAGTAAGCATCGCGTGATTTTACCTTGGCACCACGTGCCATGAAGCAGTAGGTGGGAGTAGGATCGTCTTCGACATCAGCTTCAGCGTTGGTGTGGAAATCACTATCTTCAGTGTTGAAGATGGACTTGGCGACATAGGCTGTGGCTAGAGCCAGACTTGCTATGCCAGGGTCAGACTCCTCTCCAGACTCCACCTCCGCCTCCTCAGAAGTAGACTCCTCCTCTGAATCCATTTCCTTGCCAACAAAAGCACGAGACTTGCCAGATGAGCTCTTCTTGTACGATGAAGACTTGGAAGAAGACTTAGAAGAAGACTTAGAGGATTTCTTCTTCTTCTTGTCATCAGAATGATATTCCTTGTTCTTCTTCTTCTTCTTCTCATTATCCCACTGTGGACACTCGGATATGTAGTGACCAGGTTTCTTGCACTTGTGGCAGGTTCTCTTCTTGTGGTCATGGGTGGAAGCTTCATCATTCCTTGAGCTAGATCGTGAAGACTTTCTGAAGCCTTTCTTCTTGGTGAATTTCTGAAACTTCTTCACTAGCATCGCAAGTTCTTTTCCAATGTCTTTAGGATCTTCAGAACTGCAGTCAGATTCTTCTTCAGATGAGGAAACAAGTTTTGCTTTCAAAGCACGAGTTCGGCCATAGTTTGGACCATAGATATCTCTTTTCTCAGAAAGCTGGAACTCATGTGTGTTGAGCCTCTCAAGCATATCAGACGGATCGAGTGACTTGAAGTCAGGACGTTCTTGTATCATGAGGGCAAGGGTGTCAAAGGAGCTGTCGAGTGATCTCAGTAGTGTCTTGACGATTTCATGCTTGGTAATCTCAGTCGCGCCAAGAGCCTGAAGCTCATTTGTGATATCAGTGAGGCGATCGAACGTGAGCTGGACATTTTCATTGTCATTTATCTTGAAGCGGTTGAAGAGGTTGCGAAGAACACTGATTCTTTGATCTCTCTGAGTTGATACGCCTTCATTGACCTTGGATAGCCAGTCCTAGACTAGCTTTGAAGTTTCCAGAGCACTCACACGACCATACTGTCCTTTGGTCAGATGACCACAGATAATGTTCTTGGCAGTAGAGTCTAGTTGAATGAACTTCTTGACATTAGTAGGGGTGACACCTTCACCAGTTTTGGGAACGCCGTTCTTGATGACATACCAGAGATCGACATCAATGGCTTAAAGATGCATACACATCTTATTCTTCTAGTAGGGATATTCAGTTCCATCGAAAACGGGGCAAGCAACAGAGACTTTGATTATCCCTGCAGTCGACATAGCTAAACTCCAGGTGGTTAAACCGAATCACACAGAACAAGGGAGTACCTTGCTCTGATACCAATTGAAAGTGCTAGTATCGACTAGAGGGGAGGGGTGAATAGGCGATTTTTATGGAAGTCTTCAAACTTGGAAGTTTCGAAGACAAACAACAGAAATGACCTAGTTAATATGCAGCGGAAGATAAACTACCATAAGCAAGCCATAGTCAAGTATGAAGTGATGTGAAAGTACAGGACTAATAGCAGCTAAGTAGTAAGGATCAGGATGGAAGATAGTATGAAGCCAATCAACAGTAGTAGTCAACCAATGAAGTCAAACAGATACACAGATAGGCAATGACTTCACGAAGACAAACTTAAGTAAAGGATGGAAAGGGATAGAACCAGTCGCTTGTTGAAGACACAGGATTTGTTGGACCAGTTCCAGTTGCTGTGACAATTGTACGTCTGGTTAGGGAGGCTGAGATTTAACTCAGAAGTCCGTGTCTTCACCTTATTCCCCTTGAGCTAAGGACACCCAGTCCTCACCCAATCACTCTGGTAAGTCTTCAAGGTAGACTTCCAAACCTTCACAGACTTCGTTCACCGGCAATCCACAATGACTCTTGGATGCTCAGAACGCGACGCCTAACCGGCTGGAGAATTCACAGTCCTCAAGTGTAATAAGTCTTTAGGTCACACATACAGAAAGACTTCAGTGATGCCTAACACTCTTTGTCTCTGGGTGTTTGGGCTTTGTCCTCGCAAGGATTTCTCTCTCTCAAATGCTTCGAGGTGGGTTGCTCTCAAACGACAAAAGCCGTGCACAAACTCTGAGCAGCCACCAATTTATGGTGTAGGGGGTGGACTATTTATAGCCACAAGGCAACCCGACCTGATTTGTCCAAAATGACCCTGGGTCACTAAGGAACTGACACGTGTTCCAACGGTCAGATTTCAAACACACGCGGCAACTTTACTTGGGCTACAAGCAAAGCTGACTCATCGAGCTCTGGATAAGATTTGCTCTCATTATCTTCACTCGAAGACATAGGATTTGGTTGAGCATCACTTCAGTCACTCTGACTTAGTTCACTTGGACCCCACTTAACAGTACGGTGGTTCCTATGACTCAACAAGGAAGAAAAGGAAACAACGAAAGCACACAGTCTTCGCGCTCCATAGTCTTCGCGTAATGTCTTCACATGTCATAGTCTTCAATATGAATATCTTCTCATACCACCATTGTCTTCAATGTCTTCATACATTTTTAGGGGTCATCTCCGGTAGGTAAACCGAATCAATGAGGGGACACTACCTGCGTTATCCTGCAATTCTCACAAACGCATTAGTCCCTCAACCAACATTGTCGTCAATACTCCTAAACCAACTAGGGGTGGCACTAGATGCACTTACAGCAGATCTGCCACGCAGCGTATCAGACGCTGCAGAGTTCTACCGTGCCCAGGAGGGGAGCTCAACGGAGAAGTTGTTCTGGTCCAAGTATGCCGGGGCCGAACATCCGATGCCTCTGAGTGACCAACTGAAGCAGTTGGTCGAACTCCACAGGGCGGCCGAACTGGCTATGAAAGGTTTTGTAGTCCGTATGTGACCTGGTGAGCTCCTGCCCACTAGCTACTTTGGCCAGATCAAGTGGATGGTGGATGCCTATCCGCGGCTTGAAGTGGTCAAGCAATCCGTTTGCATTGAGGGTGCCCGCCGGGCCTTTGCCCGCGTCAAGGTGCATTGGGGCAAGCTGGATGCGGAGAAGCTGGTCAAGTACGGGCCGCCGGATGGCAAGGCCATCGCCATCCCGAGATGTATTATGATGGTGTTATGAAGGGTGCTCGTGTCGTGGCCGATGAGTGTACCAAGGACACCATTTTTGAATGAATTCACTTCTGTCATGTTTGTAATTTAAAGACGAAGTTACTTGCGCTATGTAGAGCTTTTGTTATTTAAAATATTACCTTCTGTGCGGCTGTTTATAAGATTCTGAAAGTAGGCCAGTCGTCAGCTTCCGATCCCACGTAACTAGTACTGGGGTGTTCGTGGAAAACCCGGACACTCTTTATCCAAATGTTTGGTCCATTAAGGAGGTGTCCGACGCAGCGAACAAGGCCATCGGACTATGCAGCTTTATAACTTTCACTTAGCCATAGAAGTCTACAATTTTAAATTTCGGCAAAGCCCCTAGAATTCGGAAGGCCGAACTAGGGCGCTATACACGCCTAGATCAGACGAAGACGATTTATCGCCTAAAGCGGAAAATCTTTAAGGAATTTAGGACCTCTCGAACAGCGACCAGCTCTCGCCACATCATGCCGGTCAGTTTTCGGCTTTCTCTACTGAGGTGCTTGTCCGGAAGAACTGGGACACAATCGCAGTAGTTCTCCCTGCGCTACCTTAGCCCATATAACGGAACGTAAGGCACCAAAACAAGGGAGCCGGGCTATCCCAACTGTAGACCCAAGACATGATTCGGAGCTGATGCATATAGTGCTATAAGTTCGGGGTGCCGCACTGTTGAAAGTGTTCGGACTTTATTTGCCATAGTACGGGGCGCCATGAGAAGCCCCTGGCAAACTGACCATACCAAGCTATATGGATGCAATATCAAATAAACATTTATAAGAGAAAAAAATGCTCAAATTAGAATAATAAGCTGACGCTATATATAATCTCCCATTGACGAAAAATATGTTTAAGCGTATGTTTACAATGGATGCATTAAGCGAAGATAAAATAGGACTATTTGACATGTCCTATCCAGGGGCAGGCTGTGTACAGATAGATAAAGCAAGTATAATGATCATAAATAGATTCCACCTGGGTATTTCCTTCTGTGCACAACGTCTGTTGCCTCCTTGGATGTCTCTCCCATATAAGTCCGGCAATTCGGCTCTTCTGAGGATGCTGCACTAACGCGGTGTCTTGAAAGGTAAGAGGGAAAGAGTATGAAGGTATTTGGCGGTTACCCGCACTATTGACTGAGTCATTGATGCGCCTCCTCCTATGCCCATGGTATCTTGAGTGCGTAATTGTGTACGCGTGGCATGAATGCTGCTTTGAAGGGGTTTGAGCGGAGGCCGGACTGCTAATCACGCTCTTGGCATTCCTGATGATCCTGTTGGAGGGTGCTCAGGACTCGCTTGACGGTGCTCGAAGTTGTCGCCGGATTGGTTTGTCAGAGTAGGCCGCATTGTACTTCTGCCGCGAGGGCTGCCGTATGCTCTTGTGTTCGAAGGGAGCGGTCCATATTTCCATTGACAGTGATGACCCCGCGCGGTCCTGGCATCTTGAGCTTAAGGTATGCATAATGTGGTACCGCATTGAATCTAGCGAATGCGGTTCGTCCGAGCAGTGTGTGGTAACCACTACGGAAAAGGACGATGTCGAAGATTAACTCTTCGCTCCGGAAGTTGTCCGGGGATCCGAAGACCACTTCCAGTGTTATAGAGCACGTACAACGGGCCTCTACTCCAGGAATTACACCTTTAAAGGTGGTTTTGGTGGGCTTGATCCTTGAAGGGTCAATGCCCATTTTGCGCACTGTGTCCTGATAAAGCAGGTTCAGGCTGCTGCTGCCGTCCGTAAGGACTCGCGTGAGGTGGAATCCGTCGATGATTGGGTCTACGACCAATGCGGCTGAGCCGCCGTGACGGATGCTAGTAGGGTGATCCCTACGATCAAAGATGATCGGACAAGCTGACCATGGGTTGAATTTGGGGGCGACTGGCTCCATCGCATAGACGTCCCGTAGTGCTCGCTTCCGTTCCCGCTTGGGGATGTGAGTGGCGTAGATCATGTTGACCATTTTCACCTGGGGGGGATTTTCTTTTGTCCTCCCGTGTTCGGACGCCGGGGCTCTTCGTCATCGTCGCTGTGCAGCCCCTTGTCCTTGTGTTTCGGTGTTTATTTTGCCGGCCTGTTTGAACACCCAGCAGTCTCTATTGGTGTGGTTGGCTGGCTTGTCCGGGGTGCCATGAATTTGGGACGAGCGTTCCAGTATGCGATCCAGACTGGACGGTCCCTGACTATTTCTTTTGAACGGCTTTTCCGCTGATCGGATTTAGGTCCGCTGAACCCGGTGTTGACCGCCGTGTCTTCAGTGCTGTCACCATTATTCCGTCTCTTATGTCTGCTACATCATGGCTTGCCGTTAGTATCGCGGCCGTCCGAAGTGCCGGAATGTGGCGTGGTGCCGCTGCGAGCCAACCAGCTGTCCTCACCCCGCACAAAATTGGGTCATTAGTGTTGTGAGAGCTGCCATGGACTTGGATTTTTCCTGGCCGAGGTGTCGAGCAAGCCACTCGTCACGGATATTGTGCTTAAAAGCCACCAGGGCTTCGGCACCCGGACAGTCAACTATTTGGTTCTTTTTAGTTAGGAACCTAGTCCAGAATTTCATGGCTGACTCTCCGGGCTGTTGAGTAATGTGGCTCAGGTCATCAGCGTCCGGTGGTCGCACATATGTGCCCTGGAAGTTGTCGAGGAATACGTCTTCCAGGTTTTCCCAACTGCCGATGGAATTTGCTGGCAGGCTGTTTAGCCAGTGCCGGGCTAGTCCTTTGAGCTTAAGGGGAAGATACTTGATGATGTGTAGATCATCTCCGCGAGCCATGTGAATGTGGAGAAGGAAATCCTCGATCCATACTGCGGGGTCTGTTGTGTCATCGTATGATTCGATGTTTACGGGTTTGAACCCTTTTGGGAATTCATGATACATTACTTCGTCAGTGAAGCAGAGGGGGTGTGCGGCGCCTCTGTGCCGGGCTATGTGGCTACGCAGTTCGAATTGGTCTGGGTTGCTGTGTTCGGCCCGGCCGGACTTGTTGATAATGTATCCGCCGTGATGTTCATCGTTGCACGCTGAGGCGTGCCCCCGCGATCCGTAGATCGATCTTGGTTGTCCTGCTCTATTTTCCAGAATATCTTGGAGGTCTTGCCTGTTGCCCTGGGCCGTAGTGTATCGGCATGGGGGTGCGGGCTGGTATTTGGGCTGATATCCTGTTTTATCCCAGCCACGGGGTGGCCGGTCAACCGTTTGGTGCTCGAGTCCATATTCCTCGGCTGCCAGGACTTCAGTCCATCTGTCTATGAGCAGGTCTTGATCAGCTTGGAGTTGCTGCTGCTTCTTCTTCAGGCTCCGTGCAGTGGCTATCCGGTGATATCTCGGGTGTTGTCCGACAGAAGGTCCAGGCCATGCTCGTCGTGACTGTCTGGTGCCCCTGGCGCTGTCCCGAATCCGTCAAAGATCAAGTCTCCGCGGATATCCGCCATGTAGTTCAGGTTTCCGAACCTGATTTGATGGCCAGGGGCATAGCTGTCGATCTGCTCCAGATGGCCAAACGAATTGGCCCGCAGTGCGAAGCCGCCGAACACGAAGATCTGTCCGGGGAGGAAAGTCTCGCCCTGGACCGCGTCGTTGATGATGATTGAAGGAGCCATCGAGCCTGACAGCGACGACACAGAGGAACTCTCAATGAAAGCACCAATGTCGGTGTCAAAACCGGCGGATCTCGGGTAGGGAGTCCCGATCTGTGCGTCAAGGATGATGGTAACAGGAAGCAAGGGACACAGATGTTTACCCAGGTTCGGGCCCTCTCGATGGAGGTAAAACCCTACTTCCTGCTTGATTAATATTGATGATATGGGTAGTACAAGAGTAGATCTACCACAAGATCGTAGAGGCTAAACCCTAAGAGCTAGCCTATGATGGTATGATTGTAATTGTGATCGGCCTTCTAAGGACCAATCTCTCCGGTTTATATAGACACCGGAGAGGGCTAGGGTTTACATGGAGTCGGTTACAAGGAAGGAAATATAATATCCGGATCGCCAAGCTTGCCTTGCACGCCAAGGAGAGTCCCATCCGGACACGGGCCGAAGTCTTGAGTCGTGTGTCTTCACGCTTCAATAGTCCGGACGTTGTACACAGTCCGGCTGTCCGGATACCCCCTAATCCAGGACTCCCTCACTCGAAGTCTTCGATCAAGGAGACTGCATGATCGACGTCGGCCCCCCGAGGAGGCAAAGGGAGGCTGAGGTCAAGGGACACGGCGGCGAACGGTCGCCGACGGCGACGGCGAGAGTGGAGGCGTCGCGGATGCGCTGCCAGAACAACGGCTTCCATGGCACGGTGGACGCCATCGCCCGGTCTTTCTCTCTCTCTCTCTCTCTTCCTCTCTCGCGGCTTCGTGCGGAGAGAGAGAGAGGAGATTCTTTTTTGCGGTGGGCCTAGCAGAAAAAGGAGGAGAGAGAGAGGAGAGAGAGGCTGACTGGTGGGGTATCTCTATGCACATAATAGCGTCGGGCGTCCCAAATGACCCCCGGGGGGGGCTAGGTTTGCCCCGGGACCGCCGGGGCTAGTTTTGTCCAAATCCGGCGAAAAACACCGCCATGGGATGTGACTGGGAGTTTTTTTAACCGCCAGCGCCTGAAAAGTGGCTGGGGGGGTCTCGGGGCCCCTACTGGAGATGCTCTTACTCCCTCTGTTTCTAAATATTTGTCTTTATAAAGATTTCAACACGTGACTACATACGGAGCAAAATGAGTGAATCTACACCTAAAATGTGTCTATATACATAAAAATAAAAAAATAAAAAATCAAGCTACTACTAAAAATCACATCCCGTTAATGACTTTACTTGTGCCAAACTTGCTGCTGTCCGCAAAAACAGAGGTTAAGGCCAACTCCACCGCAAGACCCCATTTTGTCTGGGTGTGTCCGTTTGGGGTAAAACGGACATAGCAGACGGCCCAACGCGTGACCCCATCCATGAAAAACGTCTGTTTCTTGTTCATCTCACCCCATCCCAAGAGCAAAGTTGGTCTGGTTTTGCGTCTGAAACGGACACAAGCGGACACTCGCTGTGTCCTCCTCGTCCGCCCGTCTACTTTTTGCATGCGACCCTGGCCCCCCTGTCATGGGCACAAAGTGGCCCAAGCCTCCATCCCACCCTCTCTCCTTCCTTTCCACCCACCTCCCCACCAACCGTGGCACAGCGGCGAGCACACCGGGGCGCGACGGCGCGCAGCGGCGCGGGGCGTCGGGCGCGGCGGCGAGCGGGCACAACAGCGT
>NC_041383.1:55867159-55891803 GCF_002162155.2 Triticum dicoccoides
AAGCTACTGCGCGGCCGGCGCGGCGTGCGGGCGAGCTTTGCTGCGAGGGCACGTACGAGGGCGAGCGAGAGCTGCTACATGGCCGGCGCGGCGTGCGGGCGAGGGCGCGAGTGCCCGGGCGAGCTCCAGCTCGACCGGCGGGGCGTGCGGGCGAGCGCGCGAGCGCACGGGCAAGCTCCAGCGCGGCCGGCGCGGCGTGCGGGCGAGCGCGCGAGCGCACGGGCAAGCTCCAGCGCGGCCGGCGCGGCGTGCGGGCGAGGGCGCGAGCGCACGGGCGAGCTCCAGCTTCGCCGGCGGCGCAGGGCTTCTTACGTGCGGGCGCGGTGGCAGGAGCTCGGCCGGGCTTGGGCGAGCGCGGTGCGGAGCATCACCAGCAGTCACACCGGCGCTAGAGGCCATGGTCGGTGCTCGCGCGGCGACGGCTGCGTGCTAGCTAGCAAGCAAGGCCCGCCCGCGAACTTGCTAGCTAGCTAGCTAGCCAGCCCGCGCTGGGTAGCTTGGCCATGCTAGCTAGCTAGCTAGCGGCTTCTGGCGGCAGGGCGCGAGCGGGGCGAGGCGCGACAGGCGGCCCCGGCAAGTGAGCGCGAGCGGCCATGCCGGGCGCGGCACGGCGACAAGATGCAAGGTGGGGGCATATGTAGCGGACGTTTTGGGTCGTTCCCCCGTGCTAGGCACCACCAACACAAGCCGGACATGCGTGTTCGTTTTGGCCCCCATTGCCGCCCCAAACGGACGAAATCCGGACAAAGCGGACGTTCGTTTGGGGCCGTGCGGTGGAGTTGGCCTAAGAGCATCTCCAGCCGCGCCCCCAACAGGCCCCCCCAGGCGACTTTTTTGGTGTCGGCACAAAAAAAATGGTCCAGTCACGCCCCCAGGACGACGAAAAGCGCCGGTTCGGCCCTTTTTTCCGCCTGGCGGCCGCAGGCCGAACCCGGCGCGCTGGGGGGCGCTTGGGGGCTCCGGCGCAAGGGAAAAGCGCAGCTGCCCACGCCGTCGGGTGAAAAGTCAAGATTTTCTTCCAGACCACCTCCCACCCCCTGCGCTCTCGGCCGCACCTAGGTATATCCCGGCGCCGCCCCGCCGCCCTTCGCCGGTACATAGCCATTCCCCCGCCGGAAAAATAGCATAGGTTCGCCGCGACAGCCCCTCCGACACCAGCTGCGCGTTTCCGGCCGCGGAGGGGCTGTTTAGCGGCGGGTGCGCGCCCACCGCGCGCAAGGTGTTCGGCAATTTGCCTACCTCGGTGATGGACTCGGATGACGAGGAAGTGCTCGCCGCGCTGCTGGAGGAGGAAGCCGAGGCTGACTTCCAGGAAGAAGAGCATCTCATGGTGCTCGTCGCCCTCGCCCAGCTGCTGGCGAGCAATGAAAAGCCGCGGCGAGGTGGCTCGGCGCCGGGGCGGGTGAAAGCAAAGAACCGGCATCATCTCGAAGGCTACTGCATGCTCTACTCCGACTACTTCGCCGATGCTCCACTTCACGGCGACAGAACATTTCGGCGCCGTTATCGGATAAGCCGAAAACTTTTCCTCCGGATTGTGAATTCCATCCGAGAGTTCGACAGCTAATTCAAGTGCAAGATGGATTGCACCGGTTCACTTGGATTCACCTCCATCCAGAAATGCACGACGGCAATGAGGATGCTTGCATACGGAGCTCCCAGTGACTCACTCGATGACTATGGGCACATGGCCGAGTCGACCAGCCTAGAGTGTTTCTACAAGTTCTGTCGGGCAGTGGTGGCAGTGTTTGGACCGCAATACTTGAGAACACCCAATGCGGAAGACACTGCTCGGATCCTAGCACAGAATGCAGCAAGAGGATTTTCTGGGATGCTTGGAAGCATCGACTGCATGCATAGGAAATGGAAGAATTGCCCATTTGCTTGGCAGGGGATGTACAAGGGGTACTATCTAGCTGATGGCATCTATCCGAGATGGTCGACATTTGTAAAGACCATCAAAAACCCTGTCCCTGGAGGCAAGAACATCTGGTTTGCGAAGATTCAGGAGGCTTGCAGGAAGGATGTCGAGCGGGCATTTGGTGTGCTCCAATCTCGATTTGCTGTTGTCCGGTACCCCGCTCAGACCTGGTCGAAAGATCAAATGTGGGAGATCATGACCTGTTGTGTCATCTTGCACAACATGATCATTGAGAGCGAGCAGGAAGAGCCAGTGTTTGACACTGAACCATACCACCGGCAGGGTCCTCTTGCTCAAGTTGATCACCAGCTACCGGCAACCTGGACTGCCTACCTCAGTATGCGTCAGGAGATCCGAGACCCACAGGTGCATCATCAACTACAGCAAGATCTGATAGAGCACCTATGGGACGACACCGGGCGCAACGTGTGATGATGAAATATGAGTTTTTATTTATTGAACTATATAATTTGTATTGAACTATTTGTTGTTGTACTATTTTGTCGAAGTATTTGAAATTTATGTGATGAAATATGTGATAAAAAAATATTTATGTTGATAATTGAACGCCGAGGCACGGCGAACCATGCCGAATATGGGCATATTTCTCGCCCATATGGGCCTTTTTCGCCGAATTGGAGCTTTAAAAATGGGCCAAAATCGGCGACCGGGAGCGAGCTGGGGCGACGGCTGGGTGCAAAATCGCCCCGCGTCGAAAGAATCGCCGGCTTGTCCGCAGGGACGATTTTTATGCGCCCTGGGGGGGCCGAACGGCTGGAGATGCTCTAAGGCATCAGTCCTTTAGACAGGAGCAGAGTGCGGTTTGTCCTCCCAAATGAAGGGTTCGACCGGCAAGTCGCCGGCGGCGGCGCCGCCCGCCTTCCGGAACAGGTACTGGATCCTCCGCCACGGCCGCAGCGTCCCCAACGAGCGCGGCCTCATCGTCTCCTCCCTGGTACCAGTCCCTCCACCCCAGCTCGCCGTCTTCGATTTCCCTCTTGCCATAATCGCTAAATCCAATCCGGAGCTTCGGTTAATTGTGATGGCCCTGGCAGGAGAACGGCACGAAACCGGAGTTCGGGCTGGCCCCGCAGGGCGTCGAGCAGGCGCGCTCCGCCGGCGAGTCGCTCCGGAAGGTACGGATCGAGCTCGAATCTATGGCTTCTTCTTGGATGGGGAATATGATTCTGTCCGTGCTTGGGTGAAGTGACCGATTCTGTGCGCGCAGGAGCTTGAGGAGATGGGTGTGCCGGTGGACTCTGTCAAGATCCGGTACTCGCCGTTCTCGCGGACGACGGAGACGGCCAGGGTGGTCGCCGGCGTGCTGGGCGTCCCATTTGAGGGTCCTAGCTGTAAGGTGAGCGGCTTAACCTGTCTGGAGGACGTAGCATTTGGATTCGTTTGGGCATGGTATGAGTTACCTTTCTGAAGTAAGGTTTATATTTGCTAATTTTCCATGTGCTGGTAGAAAAAAACATGATGATAACAGTGGTAATTTGTATACATAAGTGATAGGGTCATTATATCCACGCTCGTGTAAGACCAAACTATCTATAATCCGAAATTTCTGCATGCGGAAGTCCCATCTAATGGAAAAACAGAGTATTGGTGTTTCCCGGTGTCGAGAGCTAGTAGTCCTGCCACCTCTTATTTCTGCAGAAATAAAGTGAACAATTTCAGAGAAGTCGCAAGAGGCAGCAAATAGTGGTCATTCTGTAGAACAATTATACTGTGAACGGAACCTGCAAAATAATGCACTAATAAAGACCAGTAAAACTAACTAAGAAATAAAAAACAGCTACAACTGAAAGCGGCTTAGTCTCCTAGTTTTCGTGAACCCAATTCTATCATTCAGTGGAACATCATGATCTTTGAGATGTTTTCTCCATGGTTAACAATACATAGTTGAATCCTTCAAAGTTGCTCAAGCATTAGGGAGCACTTTATTCGTAAAATTAATAGTTGTGATGTGCATTATTAAGCTCTGTTATTGTGATCATCTAGTCCGCTCATCAGAGTTCCTTTGCAGGCAACCGTAGAACTTCGTGAACGTTATTTCGGACCATCATATGAGCTGCTTTCCCATGAGAAGGTGAGTTTGTACTCATGTATTGGACCCTGGAGATTCTTTCAATGATTATAATGATGTGATTAAACATGCTTATCAAAACTCATAGGGGCATCAAATGTGCATATCATAGAGCATCAAATGGGAACTATTTTAACAAATAACTTCTCATTAGCATATCGAATGATGGTCTATTCCAACCTACTGATAGATCAACAGCACATAGTGCTCATGTACTGGTTATGTCGAAACTTCTACTTGCATGCCTATATATTGTTAGGTGTTAGTCAGCGCATCAATTTGCTTTTCCAGCTATTCCATTCAGTTAGAGCTCAAACGATGTTCAAGAGATACCATTGCCATGTATACCAATGACAATTGAGTAGCGATTATATGGGCAATGCCAAGTTGGTTGGTCTGCTGGGCACCATTAAACTTTTATTTGGTCAAGTTGTGTCATTCAACATTTAAGAGCAAATCCTCCTTTTGGTGGTCCATGGTGTCCCTTCTGATCTTATCTTATCTGCCGGTTATTAAATCTGACATGATGCGGTAGTATGCAGAGGTATGGGCGATAGATGAAGCAGACCCCTTTATGGCTCCAGAAGGTGGCGAGAGTGTTGCAGATGTTGCTAGTAGACTTGCAGGGGTGCTGTCTATTACAGACGTGGAGTTTCATGGGTACTTGTGCTTGCATTACTATGAGAATCCAAATGATATATTTGTTTATTCATGTTCTGTTACATGTATTTGGTATTATACCATTACCGAGTTCTATATAAATGGCTTGCTTAAAACAATCAATATATGTCAGTTAATAAGAAGTAAAAAAAAATCTATAGAGTATAAACCGACAGGCTGTAATTCAGTGTCCAGTGATCTTTTTGTAAAGCAGAGTTGCATGTCTTGCCATGCCTTTTCAGTTTTCCATCTACTTTGTTAGAGATCTTATTATCTGGAAAGAATAGTAAGGTTCACAATTTGGTACATAGTGATAACAACTCATACAATTGCCTTAGACAGTCTATTGAGTGCAGATAAGTACTTAAACATGAGGAACCACTAAGAAGGTTTACGTTACAGAACTGCCTTGGCCAAGCTATCAACTAGTAGTCCAGAATGCTGAAGTTCTAATAGTTCCGTGCTGATTTGATGGATGACTTGTTCAAGTTGCAGCTTAACATTTCTTTACCTGTGCTTCTGTATATCACACTGGAGCTGACTTGTATGTTTAACTGCATGCAGCTCTGCTGTTCTTATTGTCAGCCATGGGGATCCACTACAGATCTTTCAAGCAGTACTCAGTGGAACCAAGGAAAACCCATCTTTCCTCGACGATGTAGCTGGCCTGAAAAAGGAAAGCCTGCTAGTTCCGTCCGTGTTGTCGCATCACCGTAAGTTCGCACTCAACACAGGGGAGCTGCGCCGAGTTGTGTTACCCGACGCAGATTGATTATATGCTTCTATGTCGTAGATCATGTATCCGCAATTCCTTGTGGAAAGTCTGTTGCCCCACGCATGATAACATGGGAAAACTGCCATTCGATGTTACCCCCTCGGTCTCTCTGTTCAGAAACATTAATGCATTATTTTGGTTGATCAGATTGAAGATCTGCTTGTAACCGTGAAAAAAGAGCACATCCACAAGAGATTGCTTTTGAATGTGAATCAATTGTATCAATTTTTGTGCCACCTGCTCTGCGTGATAGTATTGGATTGATTGCTGGTCCAAGCTTGACGGCCTAGTGCATTTACTTAAAAAGGAAATTGCTGAAAACAACCTGACACCCATAAAGATCGCGAGAAACAGCCCGGGTATTTCTAATCTCCTTTTCGCAATACGTCTAGATACATCTGATACATCCATTTCCGCGACAAGTAATTCCAAACAGAGGGAGTAGGTCTTATCTAGATGTGCTCTTGTCTAGCACTCTAGCTAGATATTCATTGCAACCGAACTGAATTCATTGCAACTGAATTGAATTCAAGACGGCTATCGGTGATCAACCGACTGGGGGAGACGATCTGGCAGAGGATTTGTAGCACGTAAGTGCGAGGGCACGCAGCCCCTTTTTCTTTTGGCTTTTGATTTTCTCTCGGGTAGTGCTCACAAGAGATAGCATTCTCAATTCACCTTCAGTACTGTTGTTTTCTCGCTTTTTCTAAGACGTTTATTTATTTTGTTTTCTTTTCTTTTTTACTAGGACCAGCCTATTTTCTCAATTTAGTTCTCTTTAATGTACATATAGCAAAAGAGTCCGTGTGGTGCCAGGGGAGAGAAAAAGGCCGTGTTGTCATTCTAGAATTTGCTGTTGATACCGTCTGCATGTGCCACTGGTTTTTTTAGCGGTGCATGTGCAACTGGGCATGGTTTTTATGTTCCTGGAGTCACTATTATGCTCATATTCCTTTTAGGATTAAGCCGTTTTTTTATTCCCTTTGGCACGATCTGGGTTCATGATGGAATAAAGGTTCCATTTTCATGGTAATGTTCTCAATGTCTATGAATTTGAAACATGTTCATGAAATAAAAAAATTGGTTAATTTGAAAAATATTTATGAATTTGAAAAATCTTCTAGAATTCATTTTTTTTGAATTTGAATACAAAATCGTCATTTTTAAGAATTTTTTTTCATGATTTCCAAAATTATTTTAGGATTTGAAGAATATGTGTGATTTCAAAAATTATTCTGGAATTTTGAAAAAAGGTTTAAGAATTTTTTTTAAAAGTTCTAAAAATCGTGAATTTATTATAAGAAAATAATAAAGGAATAAATTACCAGAAGAACCCAAAAGGAAAAAAGGAATGAAAACCCGATCAGTGAATGTTCCAGAACCTTCCAAAAACCGGAAGAGTGAGTATGTTGGAAATCTTTGGTTGGGCCAGGCCCAATACTTGTGCGCGTTTGCCTGATATCCACCACGTTAGGCGGCAAATAAGGATTTACGCGCGGGAGATGATGGTTGTTGTAGCAGCCCGGGGGAGCAGTCGGGCACGAACTCTCAAGGCCGACCCCACCGATTCCGGTCTGGACTCTGGAGTCGACGACGAAGTTTGGATAGGCTGCCGAAGGCAGACTCCTCGGGTGAAGCATATAAGTCACACTCCTGGCCTATTCATGAGCTTACTAGAGATCACCCCAATCTCATAGACTGTGACAAGCAGTCAGACTCACATAGGTGTGTTCCTCCAAAGATCGCTCTGTATGATAGCATCTTGCTTGCATAAGCTTTGGAACACATTAAGACAATAGTCATCCTACCATACAGTATTGAGATAGCTTTTGATTTTCTCTCGGGTAGTGCTCACAAGAGATAGCATTCCCAATTCACCTTCAGTACTGTTGTTTTCTCGCTTTTTCAAAGACGTTTATTTATTTTCTTTTCTTTTCTTTTTTACTAGGACCAGCCTATTTTCTCAATTTAGTTCTGTCTAATGTACATATACTACCTCTCTCTCAGTTTACAGGGCGTGCGCGTACCCCTAGTTCGTCAATTTGACCAACCTAATACAAGTCATATATTACAAAAAATATACCAACATAAACTTCGGAGTTTCTACTTTCAAAAGATATAATTTTTGTTGTTATATAATTTATATTAGGATAATAAAATTGACAACCTAGGTATACGTGCAGGACTTATAAACTGAAACGGAGGTAATAGCAAAAGAGTCCGTGCGGTGCCAGGGGAGAGAAAAAGGCCGTGTTGTCATTCTAGAATTTGTTGTTGATACCGTTTGCATGTGCCACTGGTTTTTTAGCGGTGCATGTGCCACTGGGCATGGTTTTTATGTTCCTGGAGTCACTATTATGCTCATATTCCTTTTAGGATTAAGCCGTTCTTTATTCTCTTTGGCACGATCTGGGTTCATGATGGAATAAAGGTTCCATTTTCATGGTAATGTTCTCAATGTCTATGAATTTGAAAAACATTGTTGAATTTGAAAAATGTTCATGGAATAAAAAAATCTTGTTAATTTGAATAATATTTATGAATTTGAAAAATCTTCTAGAATTCATTATTTTGAATTTGAATACAAAATCGTCATTTTTAAGAATTTTTTTCATGATTTCCAAAAATATTTTAGGATTTGAAGAATATGTGTGATTTCAAAAATTATTCTGGAATTTTGAAAAAGGTTTAATTTTTTAAAAAGTTCTAAAAATCATGATTTTATTATAAGAAAATAACAAGGAATAAATTACCAGAAGAACCCAAAAGGAAAAAGGAATGAAAACCCGGTCAGTGAATGTTCCAGAACCTTCCAAAAACCGGAAGAGTGAGTATGTTGTAAATCTTTGGTTGGGCCAGGCCCAATACTTGTGCGCGTTTACCTGATATCCACCGCGTTAGGCGGCAAATAAGGATTTACGCAAGAGAGATGATGCTTGTTGTAGCAGCCCGGGGGAGAGAGGAGAGGGCGGGACGCAGGAGCAGTCGGGCACGGACTCTCAGGTCCGACCCCACCGATTCCGGTCTGGACTCTGGAGTCGGCGACGAAGTTTGGATAGGTCGGCCCCATAAAATCGAGGACCCGGCCGGCCTAGCTACTACGTACACGATCAACAGCTAGCCGTAATCGAAGGGAAACCTAAAAGTTGAGTAGCATCTTCAAATCGATCGCCGGAAGGAGAGAAGCGATGGACGTCGTCGAGAAGGAGTGCGTGAGGGCCTCTTCTATTCTCAAGCTCTAATAGCATGTGGAAGACATTCCTTTATAAAGAGGTCCAACTCCTTCTCCACTAGCGGGGTGGGACTAAACTTCCCGCTACACCTAGTGCCAATAAACTCACATGGGCCCTTAGAGATTTTTCAAAAATTGCTATATGGTCCTAAAGCCCATCCCAAATTTCAGCAATCCCCCACCAGATCTCGAGGGCCCATTGTGTCCTCTATTCCAGTTGTTGTTTCGATATACTAGTGTTTCAGTGAAGAACTGTTAAGGTTGAGCTTCACCTAAAGCAAGTAGCTACACTCCTTTGCAACTGAACAATGGACTATGTCTTGAATTGTCAGTTTGGCATAAAAAAGCTTCACCACATGTCTTACTAGTACTAGGCTGCCCGAAGGCAGACCCCTCGGGTGAAGCATATAAGTCACACTCCTGGCCTATTCATGAGCTTACTAGAGATCACCCCAATCTCATAGACTGTGACAAGCAGTCAGGCTCACATACATGTGTTCCTCCAAAGATCGCTCTGTAGGATAGCATCTTGCTTACATAAGCTTTGGAACACATTAAGACAATAGTCATCCTACCATACAGTATTGAGAGTACTCCATCTCCAACGGAGTGGGTTAGTATAGTTACTCTCCTCAGTTCACCATTGGCTTGTTTTCCTAGGTCCTACTTCACAGGATCTCCGATCACATAGGTTGGGTTACCACCATGGCAACTCATGTGGGTCTCATACCCATCTCCCTCGATGCATTATCTATCACAACACGTGATCGCCCTTTTGTAAAGGGATCTGCCAGATTTTTAGCCGTATGGACATAGTCCAATGCTATCACTCTTGAGTTTCTTAATTTTCTGATAGCTTTTAATCTCATTTTTATGTGTTTGTTGGACTTCATGTTGTCCTTTGAACTCTTCACCTTGGTGATGACAGTCTGATTGTCACAGTTCATAAGGATAGCCGGAACCGGTTTATCAACCAATGGCAAGTCCATCAAAAGATCTCGAAGCCATCCTGCTTCAACACCAGATGTGTCTAATGATGTTAATTCTGCTTCCATTGTTGATCTCGTTAAGATCGTTTTCTTGCAAGACTTCCAGGAAACAGCGCCACCTCTAAGAGTAAACATATACCCAATTGTGGCCTTCATCTCATCAGCATCAGAGGTGCAATGCTCATCACTATACCCTTCAAGTACCGATGGGTCTCCGGTATAGTGAAGTCCATAGTTCATCGTACCTTTCAGATAGCACATAACTCTTTCAATAGCATGCCAATGTACATCACCCGATTTGGAAACAAACTGACTTAGTTTGCTCACATCAAACGCGATGTCAGGCTTCGTTGCGCTCGCTAGGTACATCAGTGAGCCAATGATTTGAGAGTATCTCAATTGATTTTTAGCCATGCCTTTGGACTTCCGAATCAACACGCTAGGATCATATGGTGTTTGAGATGGTGTGTAGTCCAAATATCCAAAACGACTCAACACCTTCTCAACATAGTGGGTTTGTAGAAGTGTAATCCCACCTTCATTATCTCTCAGTAGCTTGATGTTCAAGATAACATCAGCTACACCAAGGTCTTTCATCTCAAAGTTCTGAGATAGAAACGATTTGACCTCCTCAATGACTTTGAGGTTTGTTCCAAATATCAGTCTGTCATCAACGTACAAGCACAATATAACTCCTTCGCCCCTACCATGGCGATAGTATACACATTTTTCAGCCTCATCAACAACGAAACCAACAGATGTTAGAGTTGTATTGAACTTATCATGCCATTTCTTAGGTGCTTGCTTCAGACCATATAAAGATTTTAGCAACCTACACACCTTTCTTTCCTGACCATCTATCACAAAGCCATCAGGCTGTTGCATGTAGATTTCCTCGTTTAGCTCTCCATTCAGATAAGCCGTCTTAACATCCATCTGGTGGACGAGAAGACTATGTGAGGCCGCCAACAAGAGTAATACTCGAATGGTGGTCAGTCTAGCCACGGGTGAATAAGTATCGAAGAAATCTTCCTCTTCTTTCTGATCATAGCCCTTGGCCACAAGCCTAGCCTTGTACTTTTCAATCGTACCATGATACGTCTCCAACGTATCTATAATTTATGAAGTATTCATGCCGTTATATTATCATTCTTGGATGTTTTATAATCATTTTATATCATTTTTTGGGACTAACCTACTGACATAGTGCCAGTTGCTGTTTTTTCCTTGTTTTTTACATCGCAGAAAATCAATATTAAACGGAGTCCAAACACCACAAAACTTTTTGTGGATTTTTTATGGGCCAGAAGACTCCCGATGGGCCAGAGCAGCACCTGGAGGGTGCCCCGAGGGGGGCACAACCCACCAGGGCACGCCAGCCCCCCTAGCGCGCCCAGGTGGGTTGTGCCCACCTCGGTGGCCTCCCGCACCCCCTCTATGCACTATAAATTCCCAAATATTCTGAAACGCTTCGGGGTTAACCTAGATCGGAAGTTCCGCCGCCGCAAGCCTCAGTAGCCACCGGAAACCAATCGGGAGCCCGTTCCGGCACCCTGCCGGAGGGGGAATCATCTTCGGTGGCCATCTTCATCACCCCGGCAGCCACCATGATGAAGAGGGAGTAGTCCACCCTCGGGGCTGAGGGTTTGTACCAGTAGCTATGTGTTTTATCTCTCTCTCTCTCTCGTGATCTATAGCATGGGCTTTGTTAATATAGTCGGATCATATGATGTTTCTCCCCTCTTACTCTTGTTGTGATGAATTGAATCTTTATCCTTTGAAGTTTTGTCATGTCGGATTGAATGTTCAGATTTGAGAACACATGATATATGTCTTGCGGTATGAATACTTGAGGTGACAATATTGGGGTATCTTATTGATTCACTTGATATATGTTATGGCATTCAACTCGCGGATTCCCGCGGTGATATTGGGGTAATCTATGCATAGGGGTTGTTGCATGTTTTTATTTTCTTTTCTCCGACGGAAACTTCGGGGTCTCTTTATAGTTCTTTGTGTGGATTGAATATTATTAATATGAATTTGCTTGGTGTTATTCTAGTACGAACTCTAGGATAGATCGAACAGAAACAATAGCTTTGTGTTATTTTAGTATGAACTCTTGAATTGATCGAACGGAAAGAATAGCTTTGAGGTGGTTCCATACCCTACAAACAATTCCTATCTTTTGTTCTCCGCTAATAGGAACTCGGGAGTGATTCTTCGTTACACTTCGAGGGATAATCATATTATCCAACTATGTTAGCATTGTTGGGACGTTGCACTAGCGAAAGTACGGACCCTAGGCCTTGTTTCTAAGCATTGCAATACCATTTGTGCTCACTTTTGTTACTTGCTACCTTGCTGTTTTTATTGTTCCTACTATAAAAATCAATATCTACTATCCATATTACACTTTTATCACCATCTCTTCACGAAACTAGTGCACCTATACAATTTGCCATTGTATTGGGTGTGTTGGGGACACAAGAGATTTCTTGCATTTGGTTGCAGGGTCGTTTGAGAGAGACCATCTTCATCCTACACCTCTCATGGATTGATAAACCTTAGGTCATCCACTTGAGGGAAAATTGCTACTGTCCTACAAAACTCTACGCTTGGAGGCCCAACACGTGTCTACAAGAATAAAGTTGCGTAGTAGACATCAAGCTCTTTTCTGGCGCCGTTGCCGGGGAGGTGAGTGCATGAAGGTATATCTTTAGATCTTGCAATTGAATCTTTTAATTTCTTGTTTTATCACTAGTTTGGTTTATAAAAGAAAACTACAAAAAAATGGAATTGAGGTTGCATCATATTATTGATCATCGTTATAATATCTTTCTTGAAAATGATGGATCGGAAAATTGTGCTCAATTGTTAGAAGTAGAAGTCAATAAAATGTTTGGCACAAAATATTTGAATGATGAGCATGATTGCAATGTTGTTAGTATGAATTCTTTGAATATCCATGATGCTAATGATATGCAAAGTCATAAGCTTGGGGATGCTATGTTTGATGAATATAATATTTCTAGTCCCCCAAGTTTTGACGACAAAATTTATTATGATGATTGCATGCCTCCTATTTATGATGATTATATTGATGAAAGTGGATTTGGATAGGTCATGACTTTATTTAATGATGAATCCACCATTTTGGAAGAGGATGCAATTGATTATGACAACAAAGTTCCTATCTATGATGATTATGGTCATGACATGTATGCTATAAAGAATAATGATAAACATGAAACTTGTCGTCATGATTTAATTTTTACTCTCATGATAGTTATTTTGTTGAGTTTGCTCGCACTACTATTGATTAAAAGAAATTTGCTTACGTGGAGAGTAATAAAATTCCTATGCTTATGCATCATGAAAATAATGCTTTATGTGATGGTTATATTGTTGAATTTATTCATGATGCTACTGAAAATTATTATGAGGGATGAACTTATGCTTTTACATATCTCAATATCATCAAGTTTCCTATCTATGTGTTGAAAATCTTGATGTTGTGCTTGTTTTGCCTTCCTATGCTAGTTGATTCTTGTTCCCATAAATTGTTTGATCACAAAATCCCTATGCATAGGAAGTGGGTTAGACTTAAATGTGCTTGTCATGTGCTTCATGATGCTCTCTTTATGTTTCAAATCTTATCTTTTATGCGAGCATCATTAAAATCATCATAGCTAGCTTAAAAGGCATTAAAGAAAAGCGCTTGTTGGGAGACAACCCAACACTTTTACCTACTGTTTTTGTGTGTTCACATGATTATGCTACTGTAGTAATCATGTTTTATTGCTTTTATTTCCATAAAGTGCCAAGTAAAGCCTTTGGGATAGTGTGGATGATAGTTGACTTGATTCTGTGCAAAAACAGAAACTTTTGCGTCCAGTGCAGAAATTCTTATCTGCTACTGGATCATGGAAAAATTCTGAAATTTTAACAGTTGATGGCTATACAAATTTTCTATGTTGTCCTAAATTTTCAGAAATTTTGGAGTTACAGAAGTATTACCTAAATTCAGATCTTTACATACTGTTCTGTTTTTGACAGATTCTATTTTCAATGCATAGTTTGCTTGTTTTCTAGTTTCTATGGCTTATATTGCTCAATATAAATTGTGAAAATGATATGCTACACTAGTCCTTGTGTGGAAACAATTATGAATCCTATCTTGACAGTACCAAAATGAATGATTTGTCTTTATCATACTAACCCATCTCACGAAGTTCCGTTAAGTTTTATGTGATTGAAGTTTTCAAGTTTTGGGTGAGATATCGATATGAGGAGAATAAGGAGTGACAAGACCCTAAGATTTGGGATGCACAAGGCACCCCCAAGGTAATATTCAAGGAAGATCCAAGCAACTAAGCTTTGGGATGCCCCGGAAGGCATTCTCACTTTCGTCTCCAACATTATCGGTAACCTCACTTGGAGCTATGTTTTCATTCATCACATGATATGTGTTTTGCTTGGAGCGTCAATTTATTTTTTTAGGATTTGCTTGCTGTTATTTAAAATAATGTTTTGCATCTTTTATTTCAATAAAAGTGACAATGATAGCCTTTGCCATGCCTATTTTGCAAGTATACATGTTGCTGTTTGAAAACAGAAAGTTTAGCGCTGTTGCAAAAATTCCCTAGAAAAGTCAGAATGTGATAAATGTTGAAACTTTTTTGCAAAATAAGCTCTCATAAATTTTCTACAGTGTGTTACATTTTCGGAATTGTTTGAGTTGAATAAGTATTGATACTCATGCATTCTTTATAGATTGTACTGTTTTGGCAGATTGCTGTTATGTTTGCATTGTTTGCATATGTTTGCTTGTTTAATTACTCCCTCTGTCACGGTTTTGAAGGCACGCTTGGAAATTCTCTGGGACCTAGGTGGTTATCTATTGGTTGTGAGATGGGCTAAAAAATAGCATTCACACTACACATGCATATAGAAATAGTATATCGGAGTACTAATTAGCTACTAGAAATAAATGCAATGCGCCCTAAACCTTGTCTATTATGGAAACGCGCGCAAATTTAACTGTGCCTTCTAAACTATGACGGAGGGAGTATTCTATTTGAGGATAAGAGTATTAAATATGCTGAGGCATTTAGTATGCAGTGTTGAATAATAATTGTAGTGATTTGCTACAGTGGGGAATGATAAGGTTTTTGCATTGGTTTATACTAACTTATCTACGAGTTCTTCTTGAGTTTTGTGTGGATGAAGCTTTTGAGATTTAGGAAAACCGTGATATGAGAAGAATTAAGGAGACACAAAAGCTCAATCTTGGGGATTCCCAAGGCACCCCAAGATAATATTCCAAGAGGTCTCAAGGATCTAAGCTTGGGGATGCCCCGGTAGGCATCCCACCTTTTTTCTTCAACAATTATCGGTTAGTATTGGTTGAGCCTAAGTTTTTGCTTCTTCACATGATGTGTGCTATTCTTAGAATGTCATTTTATTTTCATTTTGCTTGCCGTTTTAATAAAGTAATTATATCTTAAAGTTTTTAAATAAAATACAGTCCTCAAATAGTTTCCATGGAGGCTAAGTAAGCGGCATTCCCATCCCGTCAACGAAGCTCTTTTCTTTGGAATTGCTCTAGTGCTTCACTTATATCTTTTTGAGCATGGTGTGCGTTAGTGTTTTTGAAGAAATTCTCTCTTGCTTCACTTAAATTAATTTGAGAGAAAGAAATATTATGCTCATGATCTTCATTTATATCTTTTTGGAGTAGCTTGTCATTTACTCTTGTGCTTCACTTATGTCCTATGAGTAAATCATTGAATAAACTGAATGTCATGAAGTTGAACTTATATCATGCCTAGTGGTAGCTTCACATTGGGTTTAGAAAGTGAAATCTTTTGAGGCTTGACAATGACAATATTGGTCATACAAGCAATTCATGAATAATTAGTATAAGGAAGAGAACTTTCACATGCAAATACACTATCCTAGAAATCTTTTGTGATTGTGAGCCCCCATCAAAATATTATACTCCCTCAATTTTTTTATACAAGGCCACAAACACATATTACAGGTACCAAGGCAAAAGTAAATGTGTGCTTAAGTCAATATCGCAAGCTAGGTTGTCTCCTTGTTTGTCGTGTTAATTAATGCATATTTTTTTGTCCCACCTATAACAAGCCAATGCTCTCACTCCTTTTGGTTGATTAATGAGGCGCATGCCAGGGATAATTAATGTCCTTCTTTGCTAGTACGAGGCAAACACCATCAATTTTGTCTCGATTAGTGTTTGTGGCCTTGTATAGCTGCAAATTGTAATTTTGATTGTTGCCTTGTATATAAAAATGGAGGGAGTATGCCAAAACTGTTGACGTTGGACAAGACAACGTAATGGTTTATGTCTGTTCATATTCACATAGAAGTTATATTGTCATAGATCCTTCAACATGTGGTGCTTGCCCCCATCTTTGCTAGCCAGAAATTCTGCACCAAGTAGAGATACTACTTGTGCATCCAAAACCCTTAAACCCAAATCTTATTTTCAAGAGTCCACCATACCTACTTATATGCGGTATTTGCGTGCCTTTCTAAGCAAATTTGTAAGTGCCATCTCTAATTTTCAAAAATAAATTACTCTTTTGTGTGCTCGTACCGCTCGCGAGGCGGTGAGGAGTGACCAATATTTTCCATGCTAGATGTGTTATTCTCACGATGAGTGTTTATTCACTTGTCATTGCATGAGAGTAAGGCAAAGGTATTAGGGATGCCCAGTCCCGAAATGAAAAATGAATTTACTTTATGTTGTCAAATAATAAATTCCTTGAAAAGTGTTGGTATGGAGGCACTGATACGTCTCCAATGTATCTATAATTTTTGATTGTTCCATGCTATTATATTACCTCTTTTGGATGTTTATGGGCTTTATTTTACACATTTATATCATTTTTGGGACTAACCTACTAACCGGAGGCCCAGCCCATATTGTTTTTTTTTTTGCCTATTTCAGTATTTCGAAGAAAAGGAATATCAAACGGAGTCCAAATGGAATGAAACCTTCGGGAGCGTGATTTTTGGAACGAACATGATCCGGAGAGCGTGGAGTGCAAGTCAAGAAGCTTCTGAGGGCCCCACGAGATAGGGGGCCGCCCCCCTGTAGGGCGCGCCCCCCTGTCTCATGGGCCCCTCGGGCGGCCACCGACGTACTTCTTCCTCCTATATATACCTACGTACCCCGAAAACATCCAGGGGCACCACGAAACACAATTGCCACCACTGTAACCTTCTGTATCCGCGAGATCCCATCTTGGAGCCTTCGCCGGCACTCTGCCGGAGGGGGAATCAACCATGGAGGGCCTCTACATCAACATCCTTGCCCCTCCGATGAGTTGTGAGTAGTTTACCACAGACCTACGGGTCCATAGTTATTAGCTAGATGGCTTCTTCTCTCTTTTTGGATCTCAATACAATGTTCTACCCCTCTCTTGTGGAGATCTATTCGATGTAAACTCTTTTTGCGGTGTGTTTGTCGAGATCCTATGAATTGTGGGTTTATGATCAAGTTTATCTATGAATAATATTTGAATCTTCTCTGAATTCTTTTATGTATGATTGAGTTATCTTTGCAAGTCTCTTCGAATTATCAGTTTGGTTTGGCCTACTAGATTGGTCTTTCTTGCCATGGGAGAAGTGCTTAGCTTTGGGTTCAATCTTGCGGTGTCCTTACCCAGTGACAGAAAGGGTTGCAAGGCACATATTGTATTGTTTCCATCGAGGATAACAAGATGGGGTTTATATCATATTGCATGAGTTTATCCCTCTACATCATGTCATCTTGCTTAATGCGTTACTCTGTTCTTATGAACTTAATACTCTAGATGCAGGCAGGAGTCGGTCGATGTGCGGAGTAATAGTAGTAGATGCAGGCAGGAGTCGATCTACTTGTTATGGACGTGATGCCTATATACATGATCATGCCTATATAATCTCATAACTATGCGCTTTTCTATCAATTGCTCGACAGTAATTTGTTCACCCACCATAATACTTATGTTATCTTGAGAGAAGCCTCTAGTGAAACCTATGGCCCCCGGGTCTATCTCTTATCATATTTGCTTTCAATCTACTTTTATTTGCATCTTTAATTTTTGCATCTATATTATAAAATACCAAAAATATATTTATCTTATCATACTATCTTTATTAGATCTCACTTTCGCAAGTGGCCGTGAAGGGATTGACAACCCCTTTATTGCGTTTGTTGTGAGTTCTCAGTTTGTTTGTGTAGGTGCGTGCGACTTTTGAGGAGCCTCCTACTAGAATGATACCTTGGTTCTCAAAACTGAGGGAAATACTTACGCTACACTTTGCTGCATCACCCTCTCCTCTTCGAGGAAAACCAACGCAAGCTCAAGACGTAGCAAGAAGGATTTCTGGCGCCATTGCCGGGGAGGTCTTCGCTCAAGTCAAGACATACCAAGTACCCATCACAAACCCATCTCCCTCGCATTTACATTATTTGCCATTTGCCTCTCGGTTCCTCTCCCCCACTTCACCCTTGCTATTTTATTCGCCCTCTCTTTCCCAATCTCCTCCTCTCTTTTTCGCTTGCCTTTTTCTGTTTGCTTGTGTGTTGCATTACTTGTTGTCATGGCACAAGATAATACCAAATTGTGTGATTTCTTGAATATCAATAATAATGATTTCCATAGTACTTCGATTGCTCCTCTTAATAATGATGAGTCTTGTGAAATCAATACCGCTTTGCTGAATCTTGTTATGAAAGATCAATTCGCCGGCCTTCCTAGTGAAGATCCCGCTACTCATCTAAACAATTTTGTTGATTTGTGTGATATGCAAAAGAAGAAAGATATGGATAACAATATTGTGAAATTGAAGTTATTTCCGTTTTCACATAGAGATCGTGCTAAAGTTTGGTTTTCGTCTTTGCCTAAAAATAGTATTGATTCTTGGAACAAGTGCAAAGATGCTTTTATCTTTAAGTATTTTCCTCCCGCTAAGATCATCACTCTTAGGAACAATATTATGAATTTTAAACAACTTGATCATGAGCATGTTTCCCAATCTTGGGAAAGAATGAAATTGATGCTTCGCAATTGCCCCACTCATGGTTTGAATTTATGGATGATCATACAAAAAATTTATGCCGGTTTGAACTTTGCTTCTAGAAATCTCTTAGATTCGGCCACGGGAGGCACGTTTATGGAAATTACGTTAGGAGATGCTACAAAATTGCTTGATAATATTATGGCTAATTATTCTCAATGGCACACCGAAAGATCTTCTAGTAAAAAGTGCATGCTACAGAAGAAATCAATGTTTTGAGTGGAAAGATGGATGAACTTATGAAGATGTTTGCTACTAAAAATACTCCTCTTGATCCCAATGACATGCCTTTGTCTTCCTTGATTGAGAATAATAATGAATCTATGGATGTGAATTTTGTTGGTAGGAATAGTTTTGGAAACAACGCTTATAGAGGAAATTTTAATGCTACACCGTTCCCTAGTAATCCCTCTAATAATTATGGAAATTCCTACAATAATTCTTATGGTAATTTTAAAAATATGCCCTCTGATTTTGAGAATAGTGTGAAAGAATTTATGATTTCTCAAAAGACTATTATTGCTTTGCTTGAAGAAAAATTGCTCAAAGTTGATGATTTGGCCAGGAACGTTGATAGACTTTCGCTTGATGTTAATTCTCTTAAACTTGGATCTTCCTCTCCTAAGCATGATATCAATGAGTCTCTCAAAGTAATGAGAATATCCATTGACGAGTGCAAGGAAAGAACCGCTAGATTGCGTGCTAAAAAAGAAAGCTTTATAAAAGTGTGTTCTTCTAGTTTCCATGAAAATAATGTTGAGGATCTTAAAGTTATTGATGCGTCTCCGATTAGATCTATGTTTTGCAATATGAATTTTGATGATTATGGGAGTCATGATGAATCAACCTTGCCTAGAAGGCGTCCCAAGAATTCGGAGTCTTTAGATCTAAATGGTAAATATGGTAAAAGTGAGATTGGAGAATCCTCTACTTCTAATAATATTGAACCTTCCATCTCGGATTTCAAGGAATTTGATGATAATTGTTCTTTAAAAGGGTGTATTTCCTTGTTGCAATCCGTTGTTAATTCTCCTCATGCTTATAGTCAAAACAAAGCTTTTACCAAACATATTGTTGATGCCTTGATGCAATCTTATGATGAAAAACTTAATTTGGAAGTTTCCATACCTAGAAAACTTAATGATGAGTGGGAACCTACTATAAAGATTAGAATTAAAGATTATGAGTGTTTTGCTTTATGTGATTTGGGTGCTAGTGTTTCCACGATTCCGAGAACTTTATGTGATATTCTAGGTTTCCATGATCTTGATGATTGCTCTTTAAATTGGCACCTTGCGGATTCCACCATTAAAAAGCCAATGGGAAGGATCAATGATGTTCTTATTGTTGCAAATAGAAATTTGGTGCCCGTAGATTTTATTGTTCTTGATATAGATTGCAATCTTTCTTGCCCTATTATTCTTGGTAGACCTTTCCTTAGAACGATTGGTGTGATTATTGATATGAAGGAAGGGAATATTAAATTCCAATTTCCATTAAATAAAGGCATGGAGCACTTTCCAAGAAAGAAAGTCAAATTACCTTATGAATCTATCATGCGTGCTACTTATGAATTTAGTGCCAAAGATGGCACTACTAGATCTATCTTTGTTTTTATGCCTAGCTAGGGGCGTTAAACGAAAGCGCTAGTTGGGAGGCAACCCAATTTTATTTATGTTTTTTGTTTTTGCTCCTGTTTAGTAATAAATCTTGCATCTACCTTCTGTTTAGATGTGTTTTTATCTTTTAATTAGTGTTTGTGCCAAGTAGAACCTATAGGATAACCTACGATGATAGTTGATTTGATTCTGCTGAAAAACAGAAACTTTGCACGCACGAATATAATTTTGTTAAATCACAGGAACATGCTTTTGCGTTGATTATTTTTGCTGCTGTTCAATAGACAAATTGTACAGGACTTCCTATTTTGGTAGGATTTTTAGAGTTCCAGAAGTTTGCGTTAGTTACAGATTGCTACAGACTGTTCTGTTTTTGACAGATTCTGTTTTTCGTGTGTTGTTTGCTTATTTCAATGCATCTATGGCTAGTAAATTAGTTTATAAACCATAAGGAAGTTGGAATACAGTAGGTTTAACACCAAATTAAATAAAGAATGAGTTCATTGCAGTACCTTATGTGGTGGTTTTGTTTTCTTTCACTAACGAGGCTTATAAAATTTCCTGTTGAGTTTTGTGTTGTGAAGTTTTCAAGTTTTGGGTAAAGCTTTTATGGACTATGTAATAAAGGGTGGCAAGAGCCTAAGCTTGGGGATGCTTATGGCACCCCAAGATATTCAAGAATAGCCAAAAGCCTAAGCTTGGGGATGCCCCGGGAAGGCATCCCCTCTTTCGTCTTCGTTCATTGGTAACTTTACTTGGAGCTATATTTTTATTCGCTACATGATATGTGTTTGCTTGGAGCGTCGTGTATTATATTAGTACTTGCTTTTTAGTTGACCACAATCATCCTTGCTGTACACACCTTTTGGGAGAATCTTATTTGATTAGAATTTGCTAGAATACTCTATGTGCTTCAATTATATCTTTTAGAGCACGGTGGTGTCTTAATTTTGAAGAAATTACTAGTCTCTCATGCTTCACTTATATCTTTTTGAGAGTCTTTTAGAACAGCATGGTATTTTCTATGGTCATAAAGTTGGTCCTAGAATGATGAGCATCCAAGTTGGGTATAATAAAAACTATCATAGAAAAATAATTGGATGCTATGATCAACTTGATGCTTGATAATTGTTTTGAGATATAAAGGTAGTAATGTTAGGGTCATGCTAGTGGGTAATTATGAAATTGAGAAATACTTTTGTTGAATTTGGCAAGTCCCATAGCATGCACGTATGGTAAAAGTTGTGTGACAAATTTGTTGCATGAGGTGCTCTTTTGAGTGTCTTCCTTATGAGTGGCAGTCGGGGACGAGTGACGGTCTTTTCCTACCAATCTATCCCTCTTGGGGCATGCGTATTAGTACTTTGCTTCGAGGGCTAAGTAGGCTTATGAGTTCTCTTTTGACTAATGTGAGTCCATGGACATAGGCACACTCATCCTTTTTACGTTGCTAGCCTTTATTATTACCGTGCAACTTTCGCCGGTATCATAAACCCCTTATTTACCTTCCTCAAAACAGCCGCCATATCTACCTATTATGGCATTTCCATAGCCATTCCGAGATATATTGCCATGCAACTTTCCACCGTTTCGTTTATTATGACACGTTCCATTATTGTCATATTTCTCTTTGCATGATCATGTAGTTGACATCGTATTTGTGGCAAGGCCACCTTCATAATTTTCATACGTGTCGCTCTCGATTTATTGCATATCCCGGTACACCGCCGGAGGCATTCATATAGAGTCATATCTTGTTCTAGCTTTGAGTTGTAATTCTTGAGTTGTAAATCCCTAAAAGTGTGATGATCTTCATTATTATAGCATTGTCCTAGTGAGGAAAGGATGATGAAGGCTATGATTCCCCCACAAGTCGGGATGAGACTTCGGACTTTACAAAAAAAAGCCAAAAAGAAAGGCCAAAAAGAAAAAAAGGCCAAAGAAAAAAAAAGAAAAAAGAAAAAAGAGTAGAAAGAAAAGAAAAAATGAGAGAAAAAGAGAGAAGGGACAATGCTACTATCTCTTTTTCCACACTTGTGCTTCAAAATAGCACCATGATCTTCATGATAGAGAGTCTCCTATGTTGTCACTTTCATATACTTAGTGGGAGTTTTTCATTATAGAACTTGGCTTGTATATTCCAATAATGGGATTCGTCAAAATGCCCGAGGTCTTCGTGAGCAAGCAAGTTGGATGCACACCCACTTAATTTCTTTTGTTGAGCTTTCATATATTTATAGCTCTAGTGCATCCGTTGCATGGAAATCCCTACTCACTCACATTGATATCTATTGATGGGCACCTCTATATAGCCCGTTGATACGCCTAGTTGATGTGAGACTATCTTCTCCCTTTTTGCCCTCACAACCACCACCATATACCACCATAGTGTTATGTCCATGGCTTACGCTCATGTATTGCGTAAGAGTTGAAAAAGCTGAAGCGCGTTAAAAAGTATGAAACAATTGCTTGTCTCGTCATCGGGGTTGTGGATGATGGGAGTATTTTGTGTAATGGAAAAGAAGCATGGACTAACCATATGATTTTGTAGGGATAAACTTTCTTTGGCTATGTTATTTTGATAGGACATGATTATTTGTTAGTATTCTTTGAAGCATTATTATTTTTATGTTTTATAAGCTTTTATTTTGAATCATTTGGATCTGAACATTCATGCTACAATAAAGAAAATTACATGGACAATTATGCTAGCATTCCACATCAAAAATTTCTTTTTTATCATTTACCTACTCGAGGACGAGCAGGAATTAAGCTTGGGGATGCTTGATACGTCTCCAACGTATCTATAATTTTTGATTGTTCCATGCTATTATATTACCTCTTTTGGATGTTTATGGGCTTTATTTTACACATTTATATCATTTTTGGGACTAACCTACTAACCGGAGGCCCAGCCCATATTGCTGTTTTTTTTGCCTATTTCAGTATTTCGAAGAAAAGAAATATCAAACGGAGTCCAAACAGAATGAAACCTTTGGGAGCGTGATTTTTGGAACGAACATGATCCGGAGAGCTTGGAGTGCATGTCAAGAAGCTTCCGAGGGCCCCACGAGATAGCCCCCCCCTGTAGGGAGCGTCACCCCAATCATTACAGTGTAATCTAGATTATTGACTCTAGTGCAAGTGGGAGACTGAAGGAAATATGCCCTAGAGGCAATAATAAAGTTATTATTTATTTCCTTATATCATGATAAATGTTTATTATTCATGCTAGAATTGTATTAACCAGAAACATAATACATGTGTGAATACATAGACAAACAGAGTGTCACTAGTATGCCTCTACTTGACTAGCTTGTTGATCAAAGATGGTTATGTTTCCTAACCATAGACATGTGTTATCATTTGATTAACGGGATCACATCATTAGGAGAATGATGTGATTGACATGACCCATTCCATTAGCTTAGCACACGATCGTTTAGTATATTGATATTGCTTTCTTCATGACTTATACATGTTCCTATGACTATGAGATTATGCAACTCCCGTTTACCGGAGGAACACTTTGTGTGCTACCAAACGTCACAACGTAACTGGGTGATTATAAAGGAGCTCTATAGGTGTCTCCAAAGGTACATGTTGGGTTGGCGTATTTCGAGATTAGGATTTGTCACTCCGATTGTCGGAGAGGTATCTCTGGGCCCTCTCGGTAATGCACATCACTTAAGCCTTGCAAGCATTGCAAATAATGAGTTAGTTGTGAGATGATGTATTACGGAATGAGTAAAGAGACTTGCCGGTAATGAGATTGAACTAGGTATTGAGATACCGACGATCGAATCTCGGGCAAGTAACATACCGATGACAAAGGGAACAACGTATGTTGTTATGCGGTCTGACCGATAAAGATCTTCATAGAATATGTGGGAGCCAATATGAGCATCCAGGTTCCGCTATTGGTTATTGACAGGAGACGTGTCTCGGTCATGTCTACATTGTTCTCGAACCCGTAGGGTCCGCATGCTTAAAGTTACGATGACAGTTTCATTATGAGTTTATATGTTTTGATGTACCAAAGGTTGTTCGGAGTCCCGGATGTGATCACGGACATGATGAGGAGTCTCGAAATGGTCGAGACATGAAGATTGATATTTTGGAAGTCTATGTTTGGACATCGGAAGTGTTCCGGGTGAAATCGGCATTTTATCGGAGTACCGGGAGGTTACCGGAACCCCCCGGTAACTTAATGGGCCTTAATGGGCCTAGTGGAGGAAGAGGAGAGGAGGCCAAGGGGCAGCC
>NC_041383.1:55892085-55911975 GCF_002162155.2 Triticum dicoccoides
TCTTTTATATACGGGGGTGGGGGGCACCCCAAAGACAACAATTAATCCTTGAGATCTCTTAGCCGTGTGCGGTGCCCCCCTCCACCATATTCCTCGATAATATTGTAGCGGTGCTTAGGCGAAGCCCTGCGACAGTAGAACATCAAGATCGTCACCACGCCATCGTGCTGACCGAATTCTTCCCCGACACTTTGCTGGATCGGAGTCCGGGGATCGTCATCGAGCTGAACGTGTGCTAGAACTCGAAGGTGTCGTAGTTTCGGTGCTTGATCGGTCGGGCCGTGAAGACGTACAACTACATCAACCGCGTTTTTATAACGCTTCCGCTTTCGGTCTACGAGGGTACGTGGACATACTCTCCCCTCTCATGTGCGTAGGAATTTTTTTTGAAATTACTACGTTCCCCAACATTACCTATATATCAAGCAATCGCAGGGTTGGGGGAAGCCCAGATTGTCTCCATGGTGGTGGGCAGAATTGTGTGGCGGCTGACTTGGATGGTGCACATCGCCCTGGCGAGGAAGAGAAGGTCTGCCACAAGAGTAACATCGGTGATGTTGTTTACGCCGGCATGTTGTCTTCGCCGCTACTGGTGGACATATCTTCAAAGGTGGATGGGTAGATAGGCAGGGGGAGGGGATGGGAGAGGTTGGGAGGGATGCGCACACCCGTATCATCGAAAGCCAATTGGATGCAACATATATCAAGAGATGGCGGGAGGCGCATTAGCTGCCATGAATGGGTATCAAGAACTGATGCTTCAGTTTCCACGCCGGCGCATATCGAAATAAATTTCTACTCAACAACGGTATTTGATGCTTTCCATCACTCACTGCTGAGCGCATCACCCGACCGGCCCCACTTCGCCCGTGTTTGCTGGATCGAACCTCTGTCTCGAATCGGTTCGTTTACCTTCCTCTGCAATAATAGGCCGACCGATCCAGCTCTATCTCGCTCGGAGGTCGCTCGATGTTTTGGTCAGCGGCACCAATGGTGGGAGTGCCATAGTCTTGGCATGAGAGGTCGGACATGAAGGAGGTCCTTGTGTCGTCGGAGCCCAGCGCCGTTGCCACCGGGAGTAGTGCATCGTCCCATCGTCCGCAGCCACGCGACCTTGCAAACAGAACGAGGGTTGCGTGGACCATGCAGAGTCCAGCTTTTAATTTGGATGCACGTACAAAGACAGCACAGGCCCATTAAGCCAATTTAACAGCGGATGCCCAAAATTGTCGCCAGAGCAGCGGCCCGTCATGGTAGCGCTCGTTCGTAGCGATCGAACTGAGTGTACGTGGGGTTTACCCTTAATCGGACGACTAAAAACGCTTAAAAGTGCTGATTGGACGGCTAGAAATGCTAATAGCCTAAGAGGGGAGGAAAGATGCTCAGTTATAATGTATCCATCACTCACTGCTGAGCGCATCACCCGACCGGCCCCACTTCGCCCGCGTTTGCTGGATCGAACCTCTGTCTCGAATCGGTTTGTTTACCTTCCTCTGCAATAATAGGCCGGCCGATCCAGCTCTATCTCGCTTGGAGGTCGCTCGATGTTTTGGTCAGCGGCACCACTGATGGGAGTGCCATAGTCTTGGCATGAGAGGTCGGACATGAAGGAGGTCCTTGTGTCGTCGGAGCCCAGCGCCGTCGCCATCGGGAGTAGTGCATCGTCCCATCGTCCGTAGCCACGCGACCTTGCGAACAGAACGAGGGTTCCGTGGACCGTGGAGAGTCCAGCTTTTAATGTGATGCACGTACAAAGACAGCTCAGGCCCATTAGGCCCAATTTAACAGCGGACGCCCAAAATTATCGCCAGAGCAGCGGCCCGTCACGGTAGCGCTCGTTCGTAGCGAGCGAACCGAGTGTACGTGGGGTTCACCCTTAATCGGATGACTAAAAACGCTTAAAAGTGCTGATCGGACGGCTAGAAATGCTAATAGCCTGAGAGGGGAGGAAAGATGCTCAGTTATAATGTATCCATCACTCACTGCTGAGCGCATCACCCGACCGGCCCCACTTCGGCCGCGTTTGCTGGACCGAACCTCTGTCTCGAATCGGTTCGTTTACCTTCCTCTGCAATAATAGGCCGACCGATCCAGCTCTATCTCGCTCGGAGGTCGCTCCATGTTTTGGTCAGCGGCACCCATGGTGGGAGTGCCATAGTCTTGGCATGAGAGGTCGGACAAGAAGGAGGTCCTTGTGTCGTCGGAGCCCAGCGTCGTTGCCACCGGGAGTAGTGCATCGTCCCATCGTCCGCAGCCACGCGACCTTGCGAACAGAACGAGGGTTGCGTGGACCGTGGAGAGTCCAGCTTTTAATTTCGATGCACGTACAAAGACAGCTCAGGCCCATTAGGCCCAATTTAACAGTGGACGCCCAAAATGTTCGCCAGAGCAGCGGCCCGTCACGGTAGCGCTAGTTCGTAGTGAGCGAACCGAGTGTATGTGGGGTTCACCCTTAATCGGACGACTAAAAATGCTTAAAAGTGTTGATCGGACGGCTAGAAATGCTAATAGCCTGAGAGGGGAGGAAAGATGCTCAGTTATAATGTATCTAAATATGTATTTTATTTCATATTTATCAATGCCAATTTTTTTAGGGTACAAATCTGTTTCTACATCAACCGGCAAAAAATTGTTTCATTTCTCTTTCTCCGAGCTTACTATTCTCACGTAAGGCCAACTCCAACGCACGAACCCAAACGGACATCCGTTTTATCCGGATTCCATCGTTTGGGGGTGACAAACGGCCACGCTCGTCTGGATGGAGTCGTTTGGCCGTCGGTGCACCCAACCGGGCCGCCACATCCCAAGTTGTCCTCCAAAAGGACTAGCAATTTTCACCCAAATCTAACCCAAATAGCCATTTCAAAATAATTTAAAAACCTTAAATATTCACATAAACGGCCCAAGTCTAGTCCAGCACATTCTTAAACAAACTTAAAATTAAAAGGGCATAAAAAAATTAGAAGCCCGTCGCCGCCGTGGCCACCGTCGCCTTCAGTTGTCGCCGTCATCCTCGTCCTATTCACCCGTGAGGTCGATGTAGGGCGGCGACGTCCACAGGTGGGCTAGTGGCCCCTGCCAGGTGGGAGGCGCGGGTGGAGGTGGCTACAGAGGCGCCTACACCACCTCTTCCTGTGGTGGGGACAGTGACTAGGCCTCGCCGTGACGGACCGTCTCTGTCCAGGACCACTTCTGGCCGACCAGTGCCGGGTTCCACGGCGCGGGCTCCTCCTCCTCCTCCTCCTCCTCCTGTTGCATGTCCTCCATGTCCTCCCCCTGCACCACGACGTCGAACTCTGGGGTGGCGACTTCGCCGGCCGCGAAGGGGGCAATCATGTGTTTGAGGCCCTGTCACTTGGGCTCATAACGTGGGTGTGGAGGGAGTCCTCCATGACCCGCCTCACCAGCTCCTCCTCCTCCTCCTCGGTTGTCATCTGAGCGGGCGGTGGCAGCGACGACGACAGGGATGGCGCAGGCCGCGGACCGGCCTATGTCCGCGTGGCTGGGTAGGGCCGACGGTGCGGTTGCGGTGGGGCGGGCTCGGAGCATGATCGACAAAGAACGATTGCCGGCGTAGATCGTGCTCGTCACAGAGCCACGTGTCCCACAATAGGGATTCCACGGCATACCTCTAGTCGTAGACGAGGTCCGACGGCAGCAGGCCCAACGGCGGGCGATCTCCTTGCATCGAGCGTGGCCGCTCACCGGGATCTATGGGATGGGCACCCGATCCACCGAGGGATGCCGATTATTGGGGACGTGCACGTCGCGCCATGGCAGCTGTGTGCCCGGCTACCGATAACGCTTGCAAATCTCCGCCTTCACGTACGGCCTCATGCAAGGTCTGGACGCCGGCGACGCGATGTGGAATGCAGGTGCTGGAGGTGGAGGTGGAGGTGGAGGGGTGGAGCGGCGATAACGGCGGGAGTAAGAACCAGCCTCGTGGTTGTGCCTGCCCTTGCGGCCGGAGATCCAATGCAATCCCATGGTGTCCGGCGGCGAGGTGGAGCTAGGGTTTGGAGAAGGCGAGCGTGTCGGGCTTCGAGGAGGCACGCATCGCCGAGAGTGAAAGTGTGGACTCCCACCGGTCCACGGCTACCACATTAAAAGGACCACGACTGCTCGGTCGGGGTGGCTGACAGGCGGGCCACCCGCGCATGCGCTATAAATGTGGACGATGGGAGGTAGTTGGATGACTGCCACATGGGCCCGAGGCGGACACGGAGCGGGCGCGTAGGCGTTCGTTCGACATCAGTGTGAACGTGTATCAGACGCAAGTTTGGGTTGAAAATGAGGCGGGCCAGACGCTAAACGGATAAAAACGGATGTGGTCGTGCGTTGGGCCGTGCCGTGTGTCCGTTTGGGCCTGACCCCCAAGCCGACTCGCCTCCTCTTCCTCTCCTGGCAAACCCTAGCCCCACCTCACCGCCGCCGCTGCTTCGCCACCCATGGAGGAGGAGGAGGAGGGCGAGAGCCGCGACTGGGCCGGGATGCAGTCAGACGCGCTCTCCACCATATTCGGGAAGCTGGACGCGGCCGACCTCCTCACGGGAGCCGGGCAGGTATGCCACGCGTGGCGCCGTCTCGCCGACAGCGACACCACGCTGTGGCGTCGCGTCGAGATGACCCACGATGGAGACATCCTGGAGGCCGGGGCCATGGCCTGCGCCGCCGTCGACCGCGCCGCTGGCACCATGGAGGCCTTCTCGGCCGACACCTTCGTCACTGATCTCCTCCTCCGCTACATCTCCGACAGGTTGCCACATCTTTCCTCTTCCTGTTACATACATGCCCATTTCTTTCGTGAGATTGCAAATAATTTCGTCGATTGGTTCCGATGACCAAAGTTGTATGTAATTGCGAGTCTCTGCCAGTTAGTACCTTTAGTTGGGCTGAGAGGACAGTCTTGATCCTACTCCTCGTAAATTAAAACGCATATCTGTATCTTCTTAATTTAACATAAGCTCCTGGTGATATACGTTTGCTCTTGCTTAGAAAATGGACCTTTCTGCTGTGTTATTCGACAACCTTTCTGCATCCTTTTATTTCTGCAAGGAATTTGTTCTCCGTTTGAACCTCAAATTTACTCCACAAATTTGTGTTGGTGAATTAAAATGCATCAAATTTGTGTTCTCCGTTTGAACCTCAAATCTGCATCCTTAGAAAATGCCCATTTCTTCCATACGACGGCAAATACTTTGGTTCATTGGATTGGATGACCAAATTTGTGAATGTGAGCCTATATTAGTTTACCTTTATTAGATGGACCCAGATGACAATTTTGGTCGTGCTGCAGGTAAATTAAAATGCATACCTGTATTCTTAACTTAAAAAATGTCTCCTGCTGATATATGCTTCCTCTTGCTTCGAAATGTGCCTTTCTGCTGTTTGATTTGACAGTCATTCTGCATCCTTTTATTTCTGCAAGGAATTTGTTCTCCGTTTGAACCTCAGATTGACTTTGTAGCGCCTTCAGATGTGAACCGTTGCTTTATCAAACTGTGGTCCACCAACACAAATGAACTTTTCTAAAATTTCCGAAATTGTGCAAGTGGTAATTAGTATTTCGTACAGAAGATTAGGCGTTGGTTAGGTTAAGATCAAATGGCATGCTGATATCACGAGTGGGTTAATTGGCACGATCAGTATAGAGTATGTAAAGATCCTTTCACTTCCTTTTCTTTTCTGACAATTCTAGTTTTTGTACCTAATAAAATTGGAGTGAGAAAAATGGTACTCCCTCTATAAACTAGTACTCCCTCCCTCCGGAATTACTTGTTGCGGAATTGGATAAAAATGAATGTATCTAGAACTAAAAGGGTCTGTCTAGGACACATCTAGATGTGACATAGTTATATCACATCTAAACTGATGTCCACTCTGTTTGTGGTCTAATTTCTTTTGTCCTATTTTTTTTGTTTCTTGTTGATGAATTCTATATTGATGAGAGCTTAGATGTGACATCCTTAAAAAACATCTAGATGTGAATTAGACAAAATAAAATTAAAATACGTCTAGATACATCTATTTCCGCAACAAGTAATTTTAGACGGAGGGAGTATAATATCTTTGTAGTGATCAAAAAGATCTTATATTAGTTTACAGAGGATCGGCAGTAAAATGCTTAGAATATATCGCGTGAGTCTCTAGTGCTGCATCTTTGTGTGACTCAATGTACCTTGGTAAACGCTGCTTCGGAGTACCGAGGGAAACCCTTGGCAGCAGCGTTGTCATCATCGCGTTCCTTCTTGGAGGTGTTGATAGGTGCCGGTGCTTCGGAGTCTTGGTGTAGTGGAAGATCCCGGTGGGCCCCGCGATCGTGAGGCTTCTTCGTTTTTGTTGATCCGCCGTTGTCGGCATTTGTTTCTTTTGCTCTTTCTTTGTCGTTTCTTTTGGGCGTGTCTGTGCTGCTTCCGCCCCAGCACCTATCCATGTATGGTTCGGTTGGTTGCTTTGTATACAAAGCGGGGGAAAACCCTTTTTCGGTAAACGCTGCTTAGCGCGTTGCTTGGGAGAAAAAGTGGAGCAACCCAGAAAATGTACGTAGAGTAGAATAGTGAAGGTTTGTTTTCCTGGTGGGAATTGGCCTGTTCCCACTACTCTGCCAATAGCGGGATTCCTGAGACTGGTGTCTTGTGCTCTTTGGGTATAAATCCCTAAAACTTACTCCCTCCGTTCCAAAATACTCCCTCCATCCCAAAATTCTTGTCTTAGATTTGTCTAGATGTGGATGTACCTAATACTAAAACATGACTTGATACATTCGTATTTAGATAAATCTAAGACAAGAATTTTGGGATGGAGGGAGTAGATGATCCAACTTTGTACTAACTTTTGGATCATTTATTTTGAAACGGAGGGAGTACAAGGGTAGGTGGGTTTCAGCGTGGAGACTTCACAGGGTAAAAGGCCATCTGAATATTTTTGTTGGTTGACAGCAAATTATCTTCTCCTGATGATTTACTTGCTGTAAAGGTCCAAGTATTCTTGATCTATAAACCACAAATGCTCACTTCAATGGTCTGACCTGCATGGTTAACTAGCATTTTATGTTATTAAATGTTTTTGAGTAGATGATAAGAGTCATACAGCTGACATGGTGGTACATGTTCTACCTTCTGTATTAACTGGAGCGTAGAAGGAGCACTTCAAAATAAAGATGTAGGTTGGCTCTGTGCTGATTGGGTGACTTCTATGTGTGAAATAAGCATTGTAATTTGTACTGAAAGGCTGAATGTTTTAGTGAGCTTGCACATTTCATGTACTCCCTCCGTCTGAAATTACTTGTCATCAAAATGAATGAAAATAAATGTATCTAGAACTAAAATACATCTTAATACATCCATTTCAATGACAAGTATTTCCGGACGGAGGGAGTAGTTAACTACACACTCGAATTGGTTCATATTTGTTGCACTGTCGGGGCCTCCTCTTCAACATTTCCTTCATACAAACTGTTGAAGGCCCTTTGCTGAGTGCACATTCCATACCCTTTGTGTAAACCTGTATCATGTAGTAATAACAATAGCCAACAACTATGTAGTGAACAAATAAATGTGTAACTACTAATAGTAGCTACTTTCTGTTATGGTATTGCAACTTCTATATCCCCTCGCTGAAGCAAAAAGGCTCCATTTTTTTGAAATATTCTTGTGACCATCTTTTTATTTATTTTTTTGTGAAAAGGGTATGAGTTTATTCTTCTGAAATAGTGTTACAGTCCGCTAATACAAAGCAACCATCTGTTTGCTTGGTAACTGTAGTGCTAGTCAGAGCACATATTTTCTTTTCGTTGTGTTGATCTGTTGGTGCATTGAAATAAAGTGATCTCACTTTTATTGATTGATGATTGAATTTGCTGGATATACCAAGTTTGATTTCTACCAGAAGCATGGTGTCATAGGCTTGGGGTATAAAGGTTTTGGTTGAGCGAATATTCTGATTGTGGCTGATAGGAGGGACGAAACTGTGCACCTCGTTTACCCATGGTTTTTGAGCTAGTGAATTGCAAAAAACCACCACATTAGCACCTAAGTTTGCAGAAAACATCGGTTCACGATTTCTTGCCAAAACCCACTAATTTTTGGTCTAATCTTTTGCAAAAAACACTAGTTGATGGCTTTGCTTTGGCCCATCTGATGACGATTATGACTGATGGAGCCCACCATTTGCTGATGTGGTGCAACGTTCGCGATAAACAATGTTAGACGAGTCATTTGCGAAAAACTCCTCCCTCCTTGAAACTACCCTGATCCAGATGGGGATCGAGCAACCCCGTCGTGTGAGCTTCTGTAAAAGGAGGAAGGAGGAGGCAGTAGGCCGGCGACCCTGTGCTGGGGGTGCGCAGGTGGGTGCCGAGGGTGTCAGGCGACCCCGTGCTCGCGTTCCAGGTGGGCTCCCGAGGGCGCCTGTTGGGTCCTCGGGGTGGCCGGCGACCCCATGCTCGCGTTCTGGCCTTCCAGGTAGGTGCCCGAAGGTGTCCTCGATAGATACAGGAGGGTGGCCGGGGAACTCCCGGCTACAGAGCTTCATGGCAGAGGGGAGGCCGGTCCAGGGCGCATCACTCGCAAGCTCAGTGGCGACGCCGCCTGGTGAAGGCCTGGATGCGGGCGAGGAGCCAGAGGGGCAGGCGCATGCGTTCTTCAACCGGTGAGCTCCAGCTGCCACGAGGATAGCGGCGGCGTCTGACTATGGTGGGCCGTGCTCGAGGTCTGGGCCATTGGAGAACGACTAGGGCACTCGCCGGCCGACGACAACGTGGGAGGACTTTTTAGAGATGGAGAGAAAATGATTGACTAATCAATGGGCCGGCCCACCCGCCCAGCCAACTCCGCCGCCAATTGCCGTAGTAGCCACGTGCATGTGCCCGTGCCCTCTGCTCCCGCTCCTGGCGACGAGGCCCATGATCGGCATGCTGCTGCTTTGCTCGGCTGCTTGGGAGCCCAAATCAGATTTGGAGCTGATTGCTTATTATTATTATTATTGAAGGGTGTCCCTATAAAACTACAGGGACTATTTGTAAATCTAGACAATTCCGCATCTAACGCCATCTACCGTAGATCGTTATGCCAGGTCATCAAATGTGGGACCCACATGTCATAATAACAGTTAAAATGCCCAAAGAGACTGATCAGTGTTTTTTTGCAAAAGATTAGTCCGAGAATCAATGTTTTTTGTCACAAATTCTTAAACCGGTGTTTTCTGCAAATCTAGACTTCAAAATGGTGGTTTTCTGCAATTCACTCTTGTTGAGCAGAGAGAGATAGAACGCCCGACGTGATAGCAGGGGAACAAAGATTGGGATTATACTTGCTTGATTATTTTTCAACTAGTGTTTGGCCATTATTTAGGCTATGCGTACAAACTTATCTGACTTCACCTCAATCTGAATCTAACTCAACAATTCCTAATTATTCTGACTTCCTAATTGAAAAATAACCTATTCAAACTCTTTCTTAATTATATCTATAGTCTATACTGGAGTAGAAATTAAGGAACTCTCTTCTTGGACCACACGTCATTAGCGGAATCTAGTTTAGGCTTGAATTTGCGCCTGTTGTAGGGTGGATGCCACCTGACACATGTTTCATTGCCCTCTTTTACTCTTCTTCTCATCGTTTGACTGAATGTGATATATAGAATTCACACACAGTATCAAGTCATGTGGTATTTTGCTAGAACTGCATATTGAAGTTCATTTGCATGTGATTGCAGTTATCAACCTTTTTGAAGATTATGATGAATCCAACATCATAGAATGTTTTATTTGCACATGGACTTCATTTGGTTATGTTGTTCCAGTGGTATTTCTCACTGTGAGCTTGGAAAGCATGTATAGATTTGATGTAGCTTAAATGTTTGGGTTGGTTAAAAACTTACCATGTCTCAATGCAGAGCATTCTCATTGAAGAGCCTTCAGCTCAGCTTTTGTGATAAAGTATTTGATAAAGGGTTGGCTGAGGCAATTAATCGCCTTCCTCAGCTTGAAGAACTGGATATTTCATTCTGCTCATTGTATGGCAATTTTTGCGAGTTAGTTGACAAAAGCCGCTCACAACTGAAATGCTTTAGGCTAAATGAACGCTGGGCTGATTTTCATAAGCGGTTTGATGCAGCCTATGAGCGCATGGAGATTGAACCAGAAGCATCATGGATTGCTAACAGTATGCCTCGTCTCCAAGTCCTTCAGTTGATTGGCAGCGAAGTAACTAATGATGGACTGATGGCAATCCTTGACCATTGCCCTCACCTTGAATCACTTGACATACGTATGTGCTACAACCTCCAAATTGATGATGCTATGAAATCAAAGTGTGCTAGAATTACAAACCTTAAGCTTCCTCATGATCCCATCTCTGATTTCAAGTACTGGGCCTACGTTGACAGTGAGGATTACAGTGAAGATTACTCTGGTTCTGATTTTGAGGTTGATATGCACGATGATTTGCTGGATGTGGTCATGGATGATGATGCTGATGATGCTGATGGTGAATTCAATTATGTGGATGATTATGATGATGTCGGCTCAGAATCTGCCATGTATGATGATGTCGATGACATCTAAACGCTGACCATGGGCTTTCACTTTGGCGGGATTTGGAGCTGAAATGATGCGGTGTTCTCCTGTTGTTGAATGAAATCCTTGAAGTGGGGTTCAAGCACTTTGTTATGTGTGATTCTCTTGTGTTCGTGTCACCTGTTTGTTTCTCACATTTTTGCAAGAAACTAATCCATCCTCTTGCTGTGAGACTGGGTTGTTCGATTATCACTCTTTTCACTTGTAGTTTGTGCTGCCTTGTGACTTGTCATGGAATTAGATTCTTGTAATGAAGTATGACACCCCTCTTATGATTTTGGTTTCTTTGTGTTTGACCCCATCGCGGCCACTGAATCCTCTCAAAATGGCGCAATGCCATAGATGTCGGTGGCCAGCAAAGACCGCAACCTCTCAAAATAGCTTGCAATAATGAGATGCTGTCTGATGCGCTCAGTCGCAATAGGCAGCCATTATTTGATTTGTCACATGGAGTAGCTCAAGTGGAACACTAGAAATGGTTATTATTTTATTTGGAATATCTGTGCAACACTAGAAATGGCTGATGTTGCACATCCTTTATTCTAGAATGAACCATTTAGTTAGAAACAAATTTATCTCCCATGGAGCGTTCATAAGTCCTGATTTGCCCTGCCTCTTGGCTGTCTAGAATAGGAGGGAGTTTTTGGATGCTTGAAGATTAATCCTAATCTAGATGGTTAGTACAATAGTTGAATTCCTGCCTAACGCTTGTAGAGATCAAACATATTCTGTGTGTCTCACCAGTCACCAGATATAATATTTGCGGAAGGCAATGCTGATTTAACCATGTGTGTGGTTCATTTTCTCATATCGTGATGTTCTCAGTTCATCACAGAATCATTTTTTATCAAAATATCATATGTTTAAGATATCTGATGTATGTTCATCACAGAATCATTATTTATCAAATTATCATATGATCGACCATAAAGGATAACCAGGCTAGAAAATACACACACACACACAAAAAACCATACTAAGCTGCTATAACTCACATCGATTGCTCAGAACATATGAGCTGAGCATAAGAATCCTACCAAGACCTCCTCTTACTTGGGGTGAAGATTAACATAATCATGGGGACCATATACCTCAAATAATTCAGCTAAAATGCTATTCTTCCTTTTCGGGTTGCATCCCATGTCCTGACATAGTTGATCATTATACCACATGTGAAGAAGCCCAATACAGGACCTCCGGAAGTAGACACGAGAATAGCGCTTCATGAACTACTCCCACTCAAGGATATCACCCTGCATCGCTTTAACACTTGGTAATCTGAATCCACCATCAATGAAATGCGCCAGCCATTTGGCCCGAATTTCTGCAGTGTACAGATTCGCTAGACTCTCTGAATAACCGAGGACCGCGAGTTGTGGAATCTTAGGATGTATGCACTCCCTGAATATAAAATATGAAGAGTATATTCAATAACCTAATCTTGATTGAAAATAAGGAACACATGTAAACAAAAGTCAGGTTGTAATAGTGAAGTAACCTGTAGAGAGGTACAGTCGAGGATATTGGCCCAACTGCAATACTCTGAAAGTATTCTGAAGTAAACATGTTCGTGATCTTTTGGTCTCCCTTGAATCCCGTTCCGAAGATCACTATATCGCTCTTTATCGGGGAAGATTCACCTTCAACAACTACACCTTCCTTGCAGAAGCTAAAGGTCTTGGACTTCTTCAGAACAATGCTGCCTTCGTCTAGTCTCTTGTAGTGGTCCTTTGGTGTAATGGCAATCAAGCATGTCGCTAGTGCCTCAAAGAAGCTATGCTCAGGCACCATGTCATGCTTCTTCATGGGGATGGAGTAGTAGCTCTCAGCAAACTTTGAGAATAACCACCTCTATTCATATACAAACAAGAATTAAGCGTGTGTCAATTTAGTTTGAAACCTAAGTGTAAATTGCATCAATACAAAATAACATGCTGACTTTCAATACCAGTGGAGTCAAGATGGTGGCCAAGAGGCATAGGAGGAAGCCCTCACCAGGCTTGTGAATGAGGAATTCAGAGAAGCGATTTAGATACAAGTTTGATATAGGAAAACCCCAAGCATAGTAGCTTGGTATGATCCAGTGCTTTGTTCGGACTACCATTGTACATGGATGTTCAATACATGTAGGATCAGCAAGCTTTACCTAAGTTCTCATCAAGAATAATTTATAGAATTCAGGCAATGTAATAATGGCAGACAATGCCACAATTTCGTCAAGTGACGAAAGACCGCCCTGTTGTTGGTCATGTGAACAAAAATTGGATGATGACATAGTTACTTCCGCGCAAAGACGAAATAAATTTTTAGTTGTAGGATTGTGTACCATTTAAGTCTGCACATTCGGCAGCTACGTCGAGCGCTGATTTCAAGTAGCCAATGACAGTCACACGCTTGCCCTTTAACATCTCGTTAGCTTTCTTGGAGCCCATTTTGGCATAATCCATGGTGTGGATCACCTGCCCATCAAATGCTTCTGGACCTTTGCCTGGAGGGAAAGTAGGTATGTTGGGCACACCTCTAAACCTCCCAATGCAAAGAACCACAAAGTCTGCCACGTGTGTCTGGAGACAGGAAAAATATGATGCATTTAATACCTCATTAGCTTCACTGATTGAAAAGGGACATTGCATGCTAGGGGTTAGAAAATGGAAGCAAAGTGGTTTTCACTTTCAGTTTTGGAAATATTTCAGCAACAATTTCAGTGATTTTGGTCAAAGTGCTGAAACAGTTGAATTCAACCAAAATTTTAAAATTACTGAAAATAATAAAAAAGATGCTTGAATTGCTGTGTACTACTGAAATTGCTTAATATTTTGCCGAAAGCTAAATGTTTCAGTGTCTACTGAAATTCAATGAGTTTCATCTGAATCTCATTGGAAGTGAAAACCATACAAACCATAGTTTTAAATAGCAGGCTATGGTATATAGCGGCAACCCCTAAAACAGCTCACTACCGGAATCGCCCCCTATGCCGACGGCCAGGGCCGTCGGCATAGCCCTTAGTCCCGTCGGGATAGACCTATGCCGACGGCCCCCGTCGGCATAGGGCCGTCGGCAACATATGCGTCGGCACAGCCAGGGAGGCCGTCGGCATAGAAAAGCCGTCGGCATATATGCTACGCCGACGGGGGCCGTACATCTATGCCGACGGCCCCGACCGTCGGCAACAATCACGCCTAACGGCGGCCACCGTTAAGTTAGGCCAGCTGCAGGACGCCACATGGCACCCCCTATGCCGATGGCCTGGCCGTCAGCTTACCGTCGGCATAGGTGTGCCAAAGAGCTCCTAGTTGCTGACGCGTGGCACCCTATGCCGACGGCATAGCCGTCGGCTTAGTTTAAAAGCTATGCCGTCGGCATAGGTGCCACGCGTTGCTGACGGCATAGCCGTCGGCATAGTTTGCTTCTGATTGGTGCCACGCGTCAGCAACTGGGAGCTCACGCCAGTCCTATGCCGACGGCATAGCCGTCGGCATAGTTTGCTTCTGATTTTTTTCTTTTTTTGTTTGTTTTCAAATCAGTTCAATTCAAATAACAGCACATATATAACAACACATATCAGCAGCACATATCAAAGAACGTAAGCATAAGCATCATCACACACACAAGTCTCTAAATGATCATCATCACAACCAACATAAGCATAAGCATATAGAAAAGCACCACACACAAGTCTCTAAATGATCATCACCACACACAAGTCATCTCAAGCAGCATCACCACACACTAGGCTTAAGCGCCAGGACATATTGCATGAAGATATTTATTGGTTGAACTACGATGTCAAGGATTCAGTTAATCCCGTATGCAATTCCTTTGTCTAGCAATGTGTTACTTTCCCGAGATTCAATCATCGGTGTCTCCATACCTAGTTCAGTCTCGTTGCTGGCAAGTCTCTTTACTCATTCCGTAATACAAGATCCGGTGACTAACCCATTAGCCACATTGCTTGCAAGCTCTTTATGATGTTGTATTATTGAGAGGCCCTAGAGATGTCTCTCCGTCATACGAAGTGACAAATCCCAGTCTCGATCCATGCCAACCCAATAGACACCTTCAGAGATATTTGTAGAGTACCTTTATGATCACCCAATTACGAAGTGACGTTGATAGCACACAAGGAATTCCTCTGGTACTCGGGAGTTTCATGATCTCATGGTCCTAGGAATAGATACTGGACATGAAGAAAGCTGTAGCAAAACTAAAGCGATAAGATCATATGCTAAGCTTACGGTTGGGTCGTGTCCATCACATCATTCTCCTAATGATGTGATAATGATGTGAACCCATTATCAAATGACAACTCATGTCCATGGTTAGGAAACCCTAACCATCTTTTATCAATGAGCAAGTCCAGTAGAGGCTTACTAGGGACACAATGTTGTTTATGTATTCACACATGTTTTTAAGTTTCTGGCCTATATAGTTCTAGCATGAATAATAAACATTTATCATGAACGGGAAATATGATAATAACCATTTTATTATTGCCTCTAGGGCATATTTCCAACACATTGTGTTAAGCAAGGATAGATAGGACCACATGTAGAAGACATCCGCACAATCATTATTATAGGTTTGTTTGAGTTGTGGAAACATTAGAACGTGATCTTCTTTGAGGATGCTACACCATCGTCAAGATTTTCAGTGTAGAGGTTTGAGAATGAGGGTGAAGTCTGGGAGGAGGCAGGGTTAGTGAGGGGAGCTTTGGACCCCTTCTTTGGGGCGATGTCGATGTGCAGTGGCAGGGCTATGCAAGCAAAGTTCAACGCGTAGTACAACGTAAGGCCAACTATTTTAACCCACATGAGCCAGTTTACTCTTAATCCTAAGCTGTATTTGCTATATGATGGGCGGGCCATGGCCCATTTTCCCAACACATAGCTCCGCCATTGTCAATGTGGATAGAGAGCGAGTAGTAGTTGTTAATTCTAAGCACTCCTATAGTCGCCAGTGTGTTTCAAATACATGTAACACACTGAGGTGGATTGCTTCTTTACCGTCTCTTCTATACTATATGATATGCATGCTTGTGCGTGAGAAAAAAAGAGAAAATGTCTTGTGCTCCACTACCTTTAGTGCATCATGCATACTATATCCATTAAAATTAGGTTATGGGAGAAGAGATGGAATTATAGGCGGCCCATGGAGGCGGAACGTATCCTATACTCCCAGCATATCGTGTACTCCTGGGTCATCTGTATTATTTGAGATATTTAAAAGTCACCAATAGTTGTAAAATAGATCCACAACACCAAACGTTACTTTAGCATATCATGTCATAAATTTGAAAACTAAACTAAATATTTAACTCCAAAAAACAAAGCGAAAATTATGTGTTGATAGTGTTAATGGGCCAAATCCGTAGCCCGACTGCCCAACTAGAACTGGCTACAATGTTAAGCTATACTGGATGATACACTACACATGTCTCAAAAAAGATGCTACACTACACACACTGCTTCTAATAGACTCCCTCTATAAACTAATATAAGACATTTTAGGTCACTACTTTAGTGACCTAAAACGCCTTATATTACTTTACAGAGGGAATATTTTAATAAGATCTAGTTATATAAAATAGTTATTTGAAGTACTATTACAAGGACTAAAATAAAGCATGCATGTGATTAATATAATTATAAAATATTTATTACATATGGGCAACATATTAGAATTAAAAGATTTCAAACTTTTTCCATGCATGGTTGCATGATGACATGGGCCTTATCCAATGCATGATAGCATGAGGAGATGACATAGTTGCATGCTAAGATAAATATGTTAGTAGGGATCACCTACTTAGTTATACTAGATGATAACCCATTTTTGTTGCGTGCGCGGATATTTTATAATATATTTCAATGAGATTTGCTTCTATGAAACATCAATATTTAGAGTAATAATATGAAAATAAAACTAAAAATACATATAAATTAATGTGTTTGATTATTTGTTAAATATAAATAGCATAATAGAATGGAAACGATTTGACCTCCTCAATGACTTTGAGGTTTGTTCCGAATATCAGTATGTCATCAACATACAAGCACAGTATAACTCCTTCGCCCCCACCATGGCGATAGTATACACATTTGTCAGCCTCATTTACAACGAAACCAACAGATGTCAGAGTTGTATTGAACTTATCATGCCATTGCTTAGGTGCTTGCTTCAGACCATATAAAGATTTCAGCAACTTACACACCTTCCTTTCCTGACCATCTATCACAAAGCCATCTGGCTGTTGCATGTAGATTTCCTCATTTAGCTCTTCATTCAGAAAAGCCGTCTTAACATCCATTTGATGGACGAGAAGACCATGTGAGGCCGCCAACGAGAGTAATACTCGAATGATGGTCAGTCTAGCCACAGGTGAATAAGTATCGAAGAAATCTTCCTCTTCTTTCTGGTCATAGCCCTTGGCCACAAGCCTGGCCTTGTACTTTTCAGTCGTACCATCGGGCCTAAGCTTTTTCTTGAACACCCACTTACATCCCAATGGTTTGCAACCATAGGGACGCTCAGTGATCTCCCATGTCCCGTTAGCCATGATGGAATCCATCTCGCTACGGACCGCATCCTTCCAGTAGTCAGCTTCTGGAGAGGCATACGCTTCTGAGATAGAAGTGGGAGTATCATCCACGAGGTACACGAAGAAATCATCACCAAAGGTCTTTGCAGTCCTTTGTCTCTTGCCCCTACCAAGGGTTTCCTCGTCATCCTCCTCAGGATTTTCATCATGTGTTCGTTCATAATATTCCATAGGAATGGCAGGCTCAGGAGTCTCCTCAGATTCCTGTCTAGAAGTGCTTTGCATATCTCTCATAGGAAAAATATCCTCAAAGAATGTAGCATCCTTAGACTCTATGATTGTACCGACCTTCTGGTCAGGTAACTCAGATTTCACTACTAGAAATCTATAGCCAATGCTGTTCTTAGCATAGCCCAAATTAACGCAGTCCACAGTCTTGGGTCCAAGCTTACGCTTTTTGGGGATCGGCACTGTGACGCCCCCGAATCAATCGTACACTAATCATGCACGCAAATGTGTACGATCAAGATCAGGGACTCACGGGAAGATATCACAACACAACTCTACAAATAAAATAAGTCATACAAGCATCATAATACAAGCCAGGGGCCTCGAGGGCTCGAATACAAGTGCTCGATCATAGACGAGTCAGCGGAAGCAACAATATCTGAGTACAGACATGAGTTAAACAAGTTTGCCTTAAGAAGGCTAGCACAAACTGGGATACAGATCGAAAGAGGCGCAGGCCTCCTGCCTGGGATCCTCCTAACTACTCCTGGTCGTCGTCAGCGGGCTGCACGTAGTAGTAGGCACCTCCGGTGTAGTAGTCGTTGTCGTCGACGGTGACGTCTGGCTCCCGGACTCCAGCTTCTGGTTGCGACAACCAGAAAGAAAGGAAAGGGGAAAAGGGGGGAGAAAGCAACCGTGAGTACTCATCCAAAGTACTCGCAAGCAAGGAACTACACTACATATGCATGGGTATATGTGTAAGGAGGCCATATCAGTGGACTGAACTGCAGAATGCCAGAATAAGAGGGGGATAGCTAATCCTGTCGAAGACTACGCTTCTGGTAGCCTCCGTCTTGCAGCATATAGAAGAGAGTAGATTGTAGTCCTCCAAGTAGCATCTCCAAGTAGCATCTCCAGTAGCATCGCATAGCATAATCCTCCCCGGCAATCCTCTCCTCGTCGCCCTGCGGAAAAGCGATCACCGGGTTGTCTGTGGAACTTGGAAGGGTGTGTTTTATTAAGTATCCGGTTCTAGTTGTCATAAGGTCAAGGTACAACTCCAAGTCGTCCTGTTACCGAAGATCACGGCTATTCGAATAGATTAACTTCCCTGCAGGGGTGCACCACATTCCCCAACACGCTTGATCCCATTTGGCCGGACACACTTTCCTGGGTCATGCCCGGCCGCGGAAGATCAACACGTCGCAGCCCCACCTAGGCTCAACAGAGAGGCCAGCACGCCGGTCTAAACCTAAGCACGCAGGGGTCTGGGCCCATCGCCCTGAACACACCTGCACGTTGCGTACGCGGCCGGTGAGCAGACCTAGCAACCTCCATTACAAAGGAAGTTGCGTTAACGCAGTCCAACCCGGCGCGCGTCGCTCAGTCGCTGACGTCACGAAGTGCTTCAGCTGATACCACGACGTCGGGATACCCATAACTACTCCCGCGTAGATGGTTAGTGCGTATAGGCTCGTAGCCGACTCAGATCAAATACCAAGATCTCGTTAAGCGTGTTAAGTATCCGCGAACGCCGAACAGGGCCAGGCCCACCTGTCTCCTAGGTGGTCTCAACCTGCCCTGCCGCTCCGCCACAAAGTAACAGTCGGGGGCCGTCGGGAACCCAGGCCCACCTCTACCGGGATGGAGCCACCTGTCCTTTCAGCCCCCTCGTCAGAATCACTTGCGGGTACTCAATGAGCTGACCCGACTTTAGTCACCATCTGTATAGTATGTATGTATGTATAGTATATACCCGTGATCACCTCCCAAGTGATCACGGCCCGATAGTATAGCAAGGCAGACTGACAAGAATGTAGGGCCAATGATGATAAACTAGCATCCTATACTAAGCATTTAGGATTGCAGGTAAGGTATCAACAGGTGTAGCAACAATGTCACGCTATGCATCAGAATAGGATTAAAGGAAAACAGTAACATGCTACACTACTCTAATGCAAGCAGTATAGAGAAGAGTAGGCGATATCTGGTGATCAAAGGGGGCGCTTGCCTGGTTGCTCAGACAAGGAGGGGTCGTCAACTCCGTAGTCGAACTGGGGCGTCAGCATCGTCACGGGGGTCTACCGGAGAGAAGAGGGGGGAGAAACAGTAAATACATAGCAAGCAAGTGCATAACAGGATAACAGGCAGAGCTAGACGTGTTCTAACGCGGTAGGAGGTGATACCGGTGAAGGGGGGAAGCATCCGGGAAGTATTCCCGGGGTTCCGTGTTTTCGGGCAGAGGAGCCGGAGGGGGAAAGTTGCGGGTTCGATAGGTTAGGGGGGTGTGGCGGACGAACGGACTGCGTATCCGGAATCGTCCCGTCGTTCTGAGCAACTTTCATGTTGAAATTATTTTAATCCGAGTTACGGATTAAAAGATATGATTTTTTTAAAGATTTTATTAATTTCTGGAATTTGATCAATTAATTATTTAATTCGAAAAATGGAATTATGACGTCAGCATGATGCCATGCTGACGTCAGCAGTCAACAGGGTTGACTAAGTCAAACTGACATGTGGGTCCAGTGGGACCCACCTGTCATAC
>NC_041383.1:55913313-55915232 GCF_002162155.2 Triticum dicoccoides
GGGGGGGGGGGTTCTCTTTTTATCTTCCTTTTTTTGTTATTTTGTTTTTCTTATCTTTATATTACTGTTTCAATTTTAGTTTCACCTTATCTTAGTTTTATAAACTATAAAAGTAGTCCCTACTTTAGTGTTAATAAATAGGCTACTGCCACATAAGTTTGGGCAACTAATTAACATAGTTTAATATTTTATTTATTGCAAAGGAGATTCAACTAATTGTTTTTACTTCCTTTTAAAACATTTTAAAATATTTTACACCTTTATAAAAGTGTGGCTCCTTCACCAAAATTACCTATGCAATATTTGGTTCACTCCGAACATTTTAAATTTCTTTTTTTTTATTTGAAAGCTTTTATGGTTTGCTTGATTTTGAATTTGAATCTGAATCGGTTACGAACTAACGTGAGATTAGCAACAGTAACGGAGGTGACGTGGCATCGTTAACGTGGGATTACTGTAGCTTAATTATCCGGGCGTCACAATTCTCCTCCACTACAAGAAATCTCGTCCCGAGATTTAAGAGGGGGACTAAGGGGGAAAGTTTGGTAACGAATCTAGCGGGTCTTCTCATCCTGGCTTGCTCTTCTCGAAGAGGTTGATCCCTTTCGTTGATATCTTCATTTCTCTGTTTCAAGCCACCATGATCAAGTTGTCATCCTTTCTTCACGAACTTTCACCGTACTTACGAAAGAATAAAGGGGCTGGGAGAACAGACCTCTACAAGGTTGACTAACTTGTTGATAACATCGGGGACGGTGGGGGAAGTAACTCTCGAATTAAAAACCCTTAGACATTATTGAGAACAAAGTGAGGAGGTATCCTGAGAAGTTTCGAGCAGATAGACAATCGGTCGTTGCCTGAAACAGGGTGTGAAAGGGGTTCAGTGCAATGGGAATAAGTATTGCGCCTGATACCATAATATATCACTAGGCAGGTGGCCCGTGAATTACATACAAAGTCAAGCGCGAGGAATAACTTTGACAATGGGTTGTACAAGAGAGTCAGGTTTTGATCCTGTGGAACTGTGGGTTATGGGCCCACCATCTGGTTGAAAGTAGGAAGGGGGCCGACATTTTGCACGGTCATGATAGTAAGGCGTGTCAAAGGGTAGCCTGTCAGATATGTCGGCAACAACATCGATACCAAGGGCGAGGGACGAAGAGAACCATTTCCTGCTCGTTGAACGAGGCGGACCAATAGGCAAAGTTCTCGTCCATCGGTGGCTACCGGAATGTCATCGACAATAGTAACAGGGTTACACCAGACAAGATGGTACACCGAGGTGTTTACTTGAGCAGGGATATTACTGCTTATATTATATAGATCACAAGAAGGTTTAAACAAACCAATGGAAAGGAAAAGTGATTATTATGTTTAAACAGAACAATGGAAAGGAAAATGTGTTTAAACACATCTTTCAGGGGTAAATCCTTCCCAAGGACAAGCAGAGCATGATATCCATGATAGGATATAACGTAGAAAACCCTTTAGGAAAGGGGAGAGAAATATCATAACATTACCCATACAATGGTGTTAGGATAAATGATAAACAAAATTTAGCATCGTGCTTCAAATGTTCCTGTTGAAAATCGGAGTACCATTGACATGCTTCGAGATAGCCTTGACATGGTCTTCGTGTGAAGATCAGACTTTGGAAACACGAAGGATCCATCAGGAATATCTTGTAGAATAAGTCTTACAATTTCCTCATGGATGAATGGATAGCCTTGCTGAAAAGGAATCTATAATGATAGGTCCTCCAGCCGGGGGGGGGGGGGTGCTAGGCATGACATCATGTTACCGGGTCATCAAAGGATCAACGTCATAACTCTTGGAAAATTGTCCCAACCATCATATCTGACCGAGATTCAGATCCGATTGGTGTCAGGATACCTGAGACTCAGGATGTCCGAGAAGAA
>NC_041383.1:55915242-55920440 GCF_002162155.2 Triticum dicoccoides
GGCATGACATCATGTTACCGGGTCATCAAAGGATCAACGTCATAACTCTTGGAAAGTTGTCCCAACCATCATATCTGACCGAGATTCAGATCCGATTGGTGTCAGGATACCTGAGACTCAGGATGTCCGAGAAGAAAAGGCGCAACACAAATCGTTGCAATGCCATTGCAAGCTTCTCAGGAAATGAACTATGGGAGCGGGTTTCTGAAGCAATAGTTCACCATTAAACCAAGGAGAGGACAAGGAGGTGTCTGGTGAACTCAACGGCAATTCACCGAGATTCCCAAAAGATGGATTTCCACCATTAAGTGAACAAGGAGATAACATTTGTCAGATCAAATGATGTAAGGAAGTATGCTCGAGGAAAACATGCACAATTAAACATTGGTTGAAGGGTGCGCCCGAAGTACGGGTTGGGTTGCACGACCAATGTTAGAATGGTGATTCAATTAGCGAAGGACTTAGAATGAACTATCGCCCATTCACTTCAAAGCAATAGGGTTGCTAGAAGTTTTGAATTCACACGTCATAGCTCCATTGTCGGTATTCCGGTTGAAAACAATACGGGGACCAAGGAATGAACGAAGATGGCAAGAAGTATTAAGATATCAAGAATTATTAAGAGGTGGTGAAATTCTCACCACATTCTTGACAAAAAGTGATGGTAATACTTCCGAGGTAAGGAAGATCAACTGCTGGGTAGCAGTGATCTCAAGGTTTACACAAAACGCGAACAAGTTGTGTTGAACGGAAGGCAATAAAGTGGTCGATGAGAACAGGAATCGTCAAGGGGCAAGGATGGTATTACCCATCATGAATTCAATTGAATTCCTGGAAGAGCTCATAAGGTTGATGATGATCACGACACAATTGTCGAGAGATTTCATGCAGATGTAGTCAATCAGCGACGACATCAAGTCAAAGGAATGATGAAGCAAGAGGTTATTGGAACCACAGTTACGACACAAACTCGAACTCAAGCTTGTTGTTTAAGGTGAAAGGGTATGACGAGGAAAAATCGACGTAAGGTTAGTTCATCGTCGAAAATTGGTGCTCCGAGAATAAGGACCAGGTAGCACCGTTAGAATCGTCACGACAATGATATAGCCAAACAGGCTAGGAATGGCGTGATCGGGTACAAACTCGTACTTATAGAAGCTTACTGAAGAGTTGTTGAACCGTAGAGCGGACTCGGTTCAGTTATCGGTGTCTTTGAGTGTTCAATAACTCCGAGCCCATGAAAAATTGTAATCGGTGAGTATGTAGTACTTGATGAAGAACTCATAAGAAATTATGCAGTTCCAAGATAATCTCGAGATACCAGGTGGTAATACTCGACGACAGATCAAACTAGAAGTTGAACTGGGGTATTGCTCTATAGAAGACAAGTGCTTAAACTTGCACAGGACATGATATTTAAAGGAGAACATGGTCAGAACCACGATTGCAAAAAGGATCAATTCACCGATACCAAAGGATATTATATCAAGGAAATAGTTACAAGAAGCTTCCATGATAGGATCTACATCGTGTCCATGGGCATGAACACAAAGTTCAAGGTCGACTCCCACTTCTTTAATGCATAACCTTCATTCACTTCTCGTTTTGATAATGGTATTAGTGTTGAAAGTTTTACCTGGTGAAGTACCAGATGAGTATGGCCCGTGAAATCTTTCGGGCTCACATAGATTAGTTAAGGCATTGGTTCAACCTATCGAGGCATCTTAGGAACATATACCACAATTTTTTTTTGAAGTAATTAACACAAGCTCAAAAGTAGAGCATGGTTGAGAAAGCAGACGATACAATTTACCAAAAGCATTAAGTATCCGAGAAAAGGCTCACAAGTTTATTGAATATGAAGGGCGTTGTCAGATAAAATCCAACAAAGGATCTGGTGGTCCACAAGGGATCTGACGTGAGCATCGGTACTCAACTAGAGGAAGCAGATTATAGAAACAACTGACTAACTCAATTGTCAAATGCAAAGGAATTATGATTTCCAAATCAAGGGATCAGAAGCAATGCTCTGATTAGGGATGGATAAGTTGAATAGCCTTAGGGTACAATCAACGACAATTGGATTGGTCGAGAACCAATTCCAGTTAAAAGAATGGCAGCTCAGCCGGAAAGGTAATTTATAAGGATCAATGATGTTTGCGGGTATTCGCAAACATATTGAGTCAACAGACTCAAAATGATAATGACAAGGAATGTTATTAAGACTACGAGACTTATGGGATTAACCATAATGCAAGCAAGCAAGAATTTCAAGAGCCAAGGCTCCAGAGGATTTTCGGAAGATCGAATAATATTTTGAAGACTTTTGTGAAACACATGAACAACTGGGGATAAGCGGATACTCGACAAGTGCAAGAATTATCCATAGGGGTATTCAGGTGACAAGGAATTGCAAGACAGTAGGCACAAGATATTCTCGGATCAATAGAGAGAATTTCGGGGTATCTTGTAATAACAAGATCAACTGGGAATAAAAGTAAGAACGTCAAGTGTATGTATTTATCCATAGGGATATTTCGATGGTAGGGAATTGCAAAAGCAACGGACACAAAGTCTCAAAAGAGTTTCGGCGAGTAACTTCGAAATCTTCTGGTGCAGTCGGCGATCACCTGGACTGAAGGGGCTCTCCGGGAGAAAGTATTTTCGAGAACCTAAAGTCAGATTTTAGTAGAAATCGTTTAACTCGAGTAGAAGAGAGTTCAGAGTCCCAGAGTAAAGGTCGAGGAGTAAAAGATCCTACTACCACCCAATGGCGACGTGGGCCCATGGGCCGCACAGCCATGTTAGTAAAAGTTTTGTAAAGTCTAGACTCGACTTCGGCCAAGGAGTTGGAAGGGGGATTCCTACAGGCAGTCGGCTCTGATACCAACTTGTGACGCCCCCGATTCAATCGTACACTAATCATGCACGCAAATGTGTACGATCAATATCAGGGACTCACGGGAAGATATCACAACACAACTCTACAAATAAAATAAGTCATACAAGCATCATAATACAAGCCAGGGGCCTCGAGGGCTCGAATACAAGTGCTCGATCATAGACGAGTCAGCGGAAGCAACAATATCTGAGTACAGACATGAGTTAAACAAGTTTGCCTTAAGAAGGCTAGCACAAACTGGGATACAGATCGAAAGAGGCGCAGGCCTCCTGCCTGGGATCCTCCTAACTACTCCTGGTCGTCGTCAGCGGGCTGCACATAGTAGTAGGCACCTCCGGTGTAGTAGTCGTCGTCGTCGACGGTGATGTCTGGCTCCCGGACTCCAGCTTCTGGTTGCGACAACCAGAAAGAAAGGAAAGGGGAAAAAGGGGGGAGAAAGCAACCGTGAGTACTCATCCAAAGTACTCGCAAGCAAGGAACTACACTACATATGCATGGGTATATGTGTAAGGAGGCCATATCAGTGGACTGAACTGCAGAATGCCAGAATAAGAGGGGGATAGCTAATCCTGTCGAAGACTACGCTTCTGGTAGCCTCCGTCTTGCAGCATATAGAAGAGAGTAGATTGTAGTCCTCCAAGTAGCATCTCCAAGTAGCATCTCCAGTAGCATCGCATAGCATAATCCTCCCCGGCAATCCTCTCCTCGTCGCCCTGCGGAAAAGCGATCACCGGGTTGTCTGTGGAACTTGGAAGGGTGTGTTTTATTAAGTATCCGGTTCTAGTTGTCATAAGGTCAAGGTACAACTCCAAGTCGTCCTGTCACCGAAGATCACGGCTATTCGAATAGATTAACTTCCCTGCAGGGGTGCACCACATTCCCCAACACGCTTGATCCCATTTGGCCGGACACACTTTCCTGGGTCATGCCCGGCCGCGGAAGATCAACATGTCGCAGCCCCACCTAGGCTCAACGGAGAGGCCAGCACGCCGGTCTAAACCTAAGCGTGCAGGGGTCTGGGCCCATCGCCCTGAGCACACCTGCACGTTGCGTACGCGGCCGGTGAGCAGACCTAGCAACCTCCATTACAAAGGAAGTTGCGTTAACGCAGTCCAACCCGGCGCGCGCCGCTCAGTCGCTGACGTCACGAAGTGCTTCAGCTGATACCACGACGTCGGGATACCCATAACTACTCCCGCGTAGATGGTTAGTGCGTATAGGCTCGTAGCCGACTCAGATCAAATACCAAGATCTCGTTAAGCGTGTTAAGTATCCGCAAACGCCGAACAGGGCCAGGCCCACCTGTCTCCTAGGTGGTCTCAACCTGCCCTGCCGCTCCGCCACAAAGTAACAGTCGGGGGCCGTCGGGAACCCAGGCCCACCTCTACCGGGATGGAGCCACCTGTCCTTTCAGCCCCCTCGTCAGAATCACTTGCGGGTACTCAATGAGCTGACCCGACTTTAGTCACCATCTGTATAGTATGTATGTATGTATAGTATATACCCGTGATCACCTCCCAAGTGATCACGGCCCGATAGTATAGCAAGGCAGACTGACAAGAATGTAGGGCCAATGATGATAAACTAGCATCCTATACTAAGCATTTAGGATTGCAGGTAAGGTATCAACAGGTGTAGCAACAATGTCAGGCTATGCATCAGAATAGGATTAACGGAAAGCAGTAACATGCTACACTACTCTAATGCAAGCAGTATAGAGAAGAGTAGGCGATATCTGGTGATCAAAGGGGGGGCTTGCCTGGTTGCTCAGACAAGGAGGGGTCGTCAACTCCGTAGTCGAACTGGGGCGTCAGCATCGTCACGGGGGTCTACCAGAGAGAAGAAGGGGGAGAAACAGTAAATACATAGCAAGCAAGTGCATAACAGGATAACAGGCAGAGCTAGACGTGTTCTAACGCGGTAGGAGGTGATACCGGTGAAGGGGGGAAGCATCCGGGAAGTATTCCCGGGGTTCCGTGTTTTCGGGCAGAGGAGCCGGAGGGGGAAAGTTGCGGGTTCGATAGGTTAGGGGGGTGTGGCGGACGAACGGACTGCGTATCCGGAATCGTCCCGTCGTTCTGAGCAACTTTCATGTTGAAATTATTTTAATCCGAGTTACGGATTAAAAGATATGATTTTTTTAAAGATTTTATTAATTTCTGGAATTTGATCAATTAATTATTTAATTCGAAAAATGGAATTATGACGTCAGCATGATGCCATGCTGACGTCAGCAGTCAACAGGGTTGACTAAGTCAAACTGACATGTGGGTCCAGTGGGACCCACCTGTCATAC
>NC_041383.1:55921624-55950466 GCF_002162155.2 Triticum dicoccoides
GGGGGGGGGGGTTCTCTTTTTATCTTCCTTTTTTTGTTATTTTGTTTTTCTTATCTTTATATTACTGTTTCAATTTTAGTTTCACCTTATCTTAGTTTTATAAACTATAAAAGTAGTCCCTACTTTAGTGTTAATAAATAGGCTACTGCCACATAAGTTTGGGCAACTAATTAACATAGTTTAATATTTTATTTATTGCAAAGGAGATTCAACTAATTGTTTTTACTTCCTTTTAAAACATTTTAAAATATTTTACACCTTTATAAAAGTGTGGCTCCTTCACCAAAATTACCTATGCAATATTTGGTTCACTCCGAACATTTTAAATTTCTTTTTTTTTATTTGAAAGCTTTTATGGTTTTCTTGATTTTGAATTTGAATCTGAATCGGTTACGAACTAACGTGAGATTAGCAACAGTAACGGAGGTGACGTGGCATCGTTAACGTGGGATTACTGTAGCTTAATTATCCGGGCGTCACAGGCACGTTGACTTTCGCCAAACAACCCCAAGTACGCAAGTACGAGAGTGTTGTCCTTCTCTTTGCCCATCTCTCATAGGGAGTGATCTCATTATCCTTTATCGGAACTTTATTCAGGACATGACATGCCGTCAATATAGCCTCCCCCCACCATGCCTTGGATAAACCCGACATATCTAACATGGCGTTAACCAGATCAGTTAGGGTACGGTTTTTCCGCTCGGCAACCCCGTTTGACTGGGGTGAATAGGGAGGCGTCCTCTCATGAATAATGCCGTGTTCCGCACAGAAGGAATCAAACTCACTCGAGAAGTACTCTCCACCACGATCTGAACGAAATCGTTTAATTTTCTTTTCAAGTTGATTCTCAACTTCTGCCTTATAGATTTTAAAGTAGTGTAGAGCCTCATCTTTAGTATTTAACAGGTACACATAGCAATATCTAGTGGAATCATCTATCAATGTCATGAAGTATTTCTTTCCACCTTTAGTCAATACACCGTTCATCTCACAAAGATCAGAATGTATGAGTTCTAATGATGCCAAGTGTCTCTCCTCCGCAGCCTTGTGAGGCTGGCGAGGTTGCTTAGCTTGCACACATGACAGGCACTTAGAACCTTTGGCTAAAGTGAAACTCGGGATTAAATCCAACTTAGCTAGCCGCGTCATAACACCAAAACTTATGTGACAAAGACGTGAATGCCAAACCTCAGATTCATTAACACTCGAATGAATATGGTTCACGACTTTATTACAGAAATCCGCAAGGGAATGGCGGAACATCCCTCCGCTCTCATAACCTTTTCCAACAAATAGTCCATACTTAGTAACAACTAATTTATTAGACTCGAATACCAACTTAAACCCTTCTCTACATAGAAGGGGGCCACTAACGAGGTTCTTCTTGATGGCGGGGACATGCTGCACGTTCTTCAGCTGCACGATCCTTCCCGAAGTAAACTTCAGATCGACCGTGCCAACACCATGAACAGAAGCACTCGCGCCATTCCCCATCAACACGGACCCGTGGCCTGTGACCTGGTAAGAAGAGAACAATGAAATGTCAGCACACACATGAACACCTGCACCTGTATCCACCCACCAATCGGTAGGCTGAAACACTGAAAAAACAGTAAATAAATTACCGTACCCAGATGCACCAGTCTCATTGTTGCCCACAATCATGTTGATAGACTTGGAGTCCTGTCCTGACTTCTTAAACTTGTTTGGGCACTTGTTGGCCCAATGTTCAGTCGAACCACAAGTAAAGCAGCCCTCATCCTTCTTGTTCTTCTTGAAGGTCTTCTTACCCTTCTTCTTGAAGTCGGTATTCTGTTGGACACCGTTCTTTCCCTTGAACTTGTGGGAGTTGAAGTTCCTCTGGTTCACCATGTTGGCAACAGAAGTCCCTTCGGCCCCTTTTCCGTGCGAGTCCTTTGCCCTCGAATTCTGCTCAACACTCAGATGGCCAATGACATCCTCCATAGAGAATTCACGCCTCTGATGTTTCAGAGTGGTGGCAAAGTTCCTCCAGGAATTGGGGAGCTTAGCGATTATGCAGCCCACGACAAACTTGCCCGGTAACTCGCACTTCAGAAGCTCAAGCTCCTTAACAATGCATATTATCTCATGAGCCTGCTCCAGTACAGGACGGTTCTCAACCATCTTGTAGTCGTGGAACTGCTCTATGATATACATCTCGCTCCCTGCATCGGCGGCCCCGAACTTAGATTCGAGCGCCTCCCACAAGTCCTTGGCGACATGCACATGTAAATATGCGTCGACCAGTTTATCTCCGATCACGCTAAGAACTGCTCCGAGAAACACAGTGGTTGCCTCCGTGAACGCCTTCTCCTGTTCAGGAGCAATCGTTCCCGTGGACACATCGGTGACCCAAAACATGTTCATAGCCATGAGCCATAAAGTGGTCTTTGTCTGCCAACGCTTAAAATATGTACCGGTAAACTTATCCGGTTTCAGTGCTGCGGCAAAGCCACTTGCCGAAAAATTCCTACACATAATAGGTTTTTGGATTGTTGAATAAATAGGCAATTTCTCGATTAAATTAATCCACGAGTAAATCACTAGCATGGCATTGACTACGTTGATGACGTACTGACTTTGATCTAAACATGCACGTACTAAGCAAACAGTAGACAAATCTACACATACTGCTAGTACTGCTAATATGAAATTAATCAGGAGCGGGATAAACGAGTTATACCCTCCAGTAGGCCATGCAGAGGCCGCGGCTTTGGTGGCAGCAGCGGCGTCCTCGGTGGCCTTCTTGTCGGCTTCAGCTTTCTCGGCGGCGGCACGGTCGGGGTCGGTGGACATGGTGATGATGAAGGCGACGCGGATGTAGAGGAAGTAGACGATATGAAGCAAGCAGTCGCGTAATCGCGCCCAAAAACCTATTCGCCCCTTACCCCGTACAGGAACCAGAAGGGCCTGGTTTCGGAGACCTGCTCTCCCGTCGACCGTGTACGCGGCGGACGGGATGGAGTCACCGGCTGCATCAGCAGCAAAGGAACGACGGTGGGCGTGCGCGTGAGCAGATGTGATCTGTTCGTGGCGGCTAGGGTTAGGGGACACAACACACTTATATAGACGCAACCGCGTGGAGAGATGTGGGCTTGACCCACGTCTGAGTCCGTGACAGCCCACGATCCGACATCTCGGATCGTGGCCCTGCTGTCAGAACCTCTCCGTTAGTGATTGGCAAAAATAAGCGCATATGTGTGAGCTCGGCTCGGCTTATTCCCGCAACCCGTGGCGCGGCGCGATGTGACGTGACGTGACGAGGCGAGGCGAGGCGAGGCATGGCGAGGCGGGCGGCGGAGGAGGAGCGCGCGAGGGCCTCTTCTCTTCTCATGCTCCAATAGCATGTAGAAGAGCCACCCTTATAAACCACTCCAACTTTCCTTCCACTTGCATGGTGGGACTAAACTTCCCACCACCTTGTCATGCCACCTACATGGGCCCTTAGAGATCAAATCTGAAATTGTTATATGGGCTCTAGGCCCATCTCACATTTCAATAGAATCACTTCGTCCTGGCGGTCGATGGACGAGCGGCAACAGAATAGATCGAGCCGCCGCCACGCCTTCTGTGATTATATATACAAATCCTAACCTAATCTCTCCGTTCCTCCCGCCCGCAAACTGCCCGCAATCGTCTCGCAATCTTGTCGCGATTCTCTCGCCACCTTCCCGCATGCTAGCACCCTCCCGTTGCATCTCCGGTCCGCCTTGCTCCGCCTAGCGCCGCCCCCTCACTGCTTTTCTCCGCTTCCTAGTGCCTAGGCGCACGCCTTGCTCCGCCTAAGCGATGGGCCCGCCCAGAGGACCGATTAGGCCCAAAGCTACGCGATGGGCTATCGCCGAGCGCTGAGGCGCGCTGAGGCGTACACCTAATAACGCTTTTTCCAACCTTGATAATAAGCATAGGTTACTGTAGAAAAATGCTCACAAAATGCAACATATGCAATACTGCCTAAAGAGGAAACTGACAGAAATGGCAGTTGCCAGAATTGGAATGTCCAGATATGGACACGACCAGAAATGGAAAACGGGGATATTCCCGAAATGGAAAGCGCTCGGATTTATATAAAAATAAAAAATAAAAGGACGGAGGTGGCTTGGAGGAAACTTAACCCTCTTTGATTCAACGAGCTAGTCAAGTAGAGGCATACTAGTGACATTATGTTTGTCTATGTATTCACACATGTCCTAAGTTTCCGGTTAATACAATTCTAGCATGAATAATAAACATTTATCATGAAATAAGAAAATAAATAATAACTTTATTATTGCCTCTAGGGCATATTTCCTTCACTTTGCTCCACCACCGCTAGCAGTTGGGCTGCGGCCGGCGGCCCTGCTCATGCTCTGCTCTTTTTTATTTCATGCACCTCTTTCTTTTCGATTGGATGTGACCTTCCTCTCGGGTCGATGCGCCTCTTTCTTTTTGCTTGGCCACGACCTTGACTCTTAGGCTATCGATTTGTGATGCATGGCATCTTTCTTCAGATCTCTATCTTTAGGCCGAGTCATATCTTGTCTTCTTTTCTTGGCTTGTTGATTCTCATAACTTCAAACATATATATGTTGCTAGGATGTGATGTAAAGAGGCAGTGTGGGACTAATTAGAATCTAAAATTATAGCATAAGTCTAAGCAATTTTTTCTCCATGCCTCCGGAGGTGAGGGTAGGTGGGGAGATTGATTCTTTTTGTCGGCCCATAAAAAAATCTAGCCCATTGACTTACAAAGCACTCAGAATGTAAGAAACCGAGAACATACTATTAGTACCACCTCGTTTATATTACGATTTTGTCTATACGAATCGTAAAAGCGTATTACAACTGGGCGGAAGCGTATTGTGACGGTGAACCCACAGAGTCAATCAAACTTGTTTAACTCACCACAAAGCATATCATGGCATGTAATAAAATCTAAAAGTAAGTAGACATGATTCTAAGCATGTTCATGTACCGTATCATCACATATCATGTTTGCATTTAAGTCCACCAAAATGACAAAACAACAAAGTAATGTAAAATGACATGTGTGCAAACTTGCTCAAAAGCCAAAACAAATGCCACCACTGGATTGGTTGGATTTTCCTAGCCCAAAAGCATATATAATAAGCATAGGTTACTGTAGAAAAATAATCACAAAATGCAACATATGCAATACTGCCTAAAGAGGAAACTGACAGAAATGGCAGTTGCCAGAATTGGAATGTCCAGATATGGACACGACCAGAAATGGAAAACGGGGATATTCCCGAAATGGAAAGCGCTGGGATTTATATAAAAATAAAAAAATAAAAGGACGGAGGTGGCTTGGAGGATGACAGGTGGATCCCTCAAGGGCCCACATGTCAGGGGTTCGGGATAATAAGGAAGAACAAGTGATCGAACCCAGGACCTCGTCGTTGTTGGCACGGGAAGGGAACCAGTTGGGCTATGCTTGAGGGTGCATTAGAAATGGGCTTATCTTCCTATAGAAAGGAGTTAATTGTATAGAAGTACCACAATTGGCGCATTAGATGCAGATTGGTATTAAATTTGGTAATTTTGACATATCAGTACCAAATCTGGGGCTAGCCGTCGCAGAATGGTCTAAACTCTGCTTAAACACGTACTGACGCTGAAACTGACAGCTGGAACCCGCAAGTCAGATGTTGACATAACATGTTCTTTTACAAAAAAGGCCCTGGCTTTGTATGGAATCACGCATAAGGCCTTGTATGCAGAAAATTGGGCCTTACACTCCGCGAAAAATTAAGACGGGCGCCCAGCCGCGCAAGGATTCGAACCTGGGTCGTGGGAGGTTCGGCGCGCACGCGCAGACCACTGCGGTTGAGTCCAAGGGCAGGCTGACATCTTTTTATAATGAATGTTTTACACACGTCCGGGCCTTTGTTGGCTGTTTCGTTCTTTTGTATGTGTTTTCTTTTTCGGATTTCTTTTGTCTTTTTCCAAATCTTGGGTATTCCTTGGGGTTTTCTTCTTTTAATTCTTGCTTGTTTCTTTTTTGCATAGGTTTTGTAATAAAATGTGTACGTTTTTCGAACATTTACACTGAAACTGTTAGGTATTGTTCGGGTTTTAAAAATAAACAGTGTACGTATTTTATATAGGTATATGTTTTCTACATAGGTTTTGTAATAAAAGATGTACGTTTGTCCAATACTAGATTTTTAATTTGCACTAAAACTGTTGGGTATTGTTCGGGTTTTTTTTTAAAATGAACTATCTATGTTTTTTGTAAAGGTATATGTTTTTTATATAATTTTTTTAAAATATAGGTTTTGTTGTAACTGCGTACGTTTTTTCAGCTCTTGGCTATTCTTCGGGTTTTTCTTGTTTAATTTAGAAAAAATTATGATGTAAGAGTTTTTGGAAATACAAACTGGGCATTATTATTGTATAATACATGATGAAATGTTTTGTTATATACAGTGAACATTTCTTAATATATGATGAAGGTTTTCAAATATATACTGAACTTTTCTTATATTATGTGATATTTTTGAAAATACACATTGAACATGACTGTATAAATTACGCACTGAATATTGTTGTGAATATACAGTGATCATTTCTTAATATACAATGATCTTTTTTATTTATACAATTAAGTTCTTGAAAATATACAATGAAGTGTTTCTAATATATATCGAATCTTTAATATTATGCGATATTTGTTTGAAATACACACCAACATTATTGTATAATATATGATGGACTTTTCTCAAAAAAATAATAATAATATATATGATGGAAAGTTTTGTTATATACATTGAATTTTTTTCTAATATACAATGACCTTTTTCAATTATGCCATGAATTTTTTTAAATACAGTAAAGTTTATATATATATATATATATTGATTTTTTTATATTATGTGATATTGTTTGTAAATACACACTGAACATTATTGTATAAATATACAGTTAAGATTTTTTTAGAAATATTTAAATATCAATATACAATGATCTAAATAAATATTACGTAATGGATGATAGAAGAAATCCGGAAAAAACACATAAAAAGCAAACGGTCCAACGCTACAAAGGCCCGGACGTGTCTAAAGGTTCAGCTATAAAAGAATTCCAGACTGTACTTTATCAAAGTTCAAAAAAAAAAGACTGTACTTTATCACAAGTAGTCGATAGGCGTAGCGCTCTGCGAGCACGCGCGGAACGTAGCGCGAAACAGGTTCGACTCCTAGCGCGACCGGCTCCGTGAGGCATCTTTTTCCCCAAACTAGGGCGTCTGCGTGATTCCATATAAAGCAAAGGGGTCTTTATGTGAAAAACATGCCACGTCAGCACCTGACTTGCGGGCCCCAGCTGTCAGTTTCAGCGTCAATACGTGTTTACACCGAGTTTAGACCGTTCTGCAACGGCTAGCCCCAGACTTGATACTGACATGTCAAAATTACCAAAATTGGTATTAATCTGCATGTAACGTCTCAATTGTGGTATTTTAATGTAATTAACTCTACAGAAAGAGACCCAAGGCGGACTGGGTATCTTCTTCTCTGCAACAGAGAAGAAACAACGACGCCGGGACGACAAGGGGCGGTTCCTTGCTGCTCAATGCAAATTCATTCAGGCAGCGGCAGATGCAGCGACAACGGAAGCAATGGCAATGCGTGATGGTCTAAATCTGGCAAATATTTTGGGTTTTAACAGAATAGCAGCAGAGTCAGACTCTCTGAGTGTTGTTAATAACTGTCAGGGACAAGTTCAATGGTGGGACTCAGCAGCGGCAATCTTTGCTGAATGTTTTGATATGGCAACATCGATAGGGAAGGTCACCTTTTCACACTGTTTTCATGAGGCAAAATCAGTAGCTCATGAGCTAGCTAAATATAGTTTTTGTAATAATTGTAATGGAAGTTGGACAAAGGAACCCCGGGGTTTTTGATCAGCCAATTAGTGAACGATGTATCTCTGTTTTAAGTTAATAAAGCTAGTCATGATGGCCTTCCCTCAAAAAAAAAACGACGCCGGCGAGCAATGGCAGCGATAGTGGGCCTCTAGAGGCGGCGGCGGGCATGCGGGATTAGGAGGAACTGCTGCTGCTACGGGAGCCACGAAGCAACGGAGGGGCATACACATGCATGTGGATGTGCACGGGCAAGAACATGCTGTCATGGCGGCAACTCCGGCAAGGTACAGCGAGGCTACGGCGACCTACAGGACGAGCGCGGGGAGCTGCGGGCGTGGCTGGGTGCAAGTGCGATGTGCGAGGGGATCCAGAGCAGGGGACACACGGTATATGCTACGGCAGAAACCAAGAACATATTAAGGACAGTAAAACCGAGCCTAAACGAAGCTCTCTCACGCATCAGTCACATTTGATCGTCGGATCCCGTATCTTGGCCATTCCTGGCCATCCGATGCATCGATACTCCCGCGTGGGCTGCTTCTGTGCCGTCTGTCCTTGGGCTGCTATTCCACAAGCAAAATCCGATGCATCTCCTTCACTGCTATGGTGAACGTCGGATCCCGAAAGAACGGCAGTGATTCTGCTTCGTCTCCGCCTCCTGGCACCCAGTCCCATCCGCAAACCCCGCCCCGCTCGACCCCCGACCCCTTCAGGTCTCGCCCTAGGTCAGAGAGACAGAGAAGCCGAGGAGGCGACGCTAGCGAGGGGAGTCGGTGGTCGAGGGTATCCAGCGGATGCCAGCCGCACGAGGGATCTAGCACTAGGGAGCCGGTGAGACGCGTGCGAGACTGCGAGGCAACCGGCTCTCCAAGGGATCCAGCCAAGGCGAGGCGCCCGAGGGGATCCGGCGATCGAGCGGGTGCCTCCAGGTCAGTTCGCTCATCTTCCCCCTTCTCTCTCAGGCCCTGAAAATACCTCACAGAGCTGGTGACAGCGGCAACGAGCCGGCGACGCCTCCGCTGAGGTTGCGGTGATGGAACCCATGCCAGGGTTCCTGGTGGTGCTGGGCGGGGCGAGCGTGCGGCATGGGCGGCTGGCCTTTGTGACACATCTCCACATGCATAGCTCTGGCGGCAACGACGGCGGTGGCAGATGGGATCATATCCTGCTCTGAGCCGGCGAAGGTAGATCAACGCCCATTTTAATTCAATCCCCCTCTCTTCTTGGTACAAGGAACTATTTGTGGGCAACTTGTTCTTGTCCATGGTGCTCCAACAACTGCACGAGGAGGTCGGGCCTCTCGGATTGGTGTCCTGCAGAATTCAGGTTGGAGGTGATGGAGGGCACTGTACAAGAGAGGATATTTGTATGGGGAACAACAATGCACCAGGTCACCTTATATTTCTTTCCGGTACATGTACGAGTACGATTCCTTCTTCCACCAAAACAATTTCTTTGTCCTGACATCATCCCAATCCAATTTGTACATACAGGTAATATTGTTGGCGGTGGTCAATTGATTTGAGCATATTTGGAAACGTCTAATCTGCAACCTTTCACTCAAAGCGCTTAAAAACAAAATGACAAGAATTCAGTATATACATTTCGTGAATTAAATTTTTGTCTTATATTGCAACTTATATTATCAACGATTTTTGATGAATTAAATTTTCTTTACTTGAAAACAAGCCACCTTTTCTACCACAGTAATCCTATGTTTAGAAGTATTCACGAATTAACTTGTGAAGACATCTGAAACAAGGGTACCCACTATCAGAAATAATGAATGGATCTGTACGATAATCAGTTGGGTACCTTCTTTTGGTTTTAGTTTCATAATTTGGACTGTTTTTCTTTAATTGGTCTATGGATTGTTATTGTTGTTCCATGTATTTTTTTTATGCACTATTGTTCCACCTTATGTTACTTGACAATATTGCAAAACATATGTTTTGGTGGAGCTATCTGAATGACCTTGATACAATTTTACCTCTGTCTACTATGTTTCTGTTGGTAGTACATTTGGATAGAAATTTCATGTGTATCAGTAAGTTTGCATTTAAGTTTTTCGTTTATATTTCATTTGTTTCCTCAATGTTTGATTTCACAAGATAATCCCATTTGCAAGAGACCTTTTCAACGCCTCCAGACATGTGTTTCTCTGTAAGTACTAAACTGGTTTGGAAATATTGATTTGTGGTCGGGCTAGGATGTCAACATCATTTCTGTATGATAGTATTATCTGATCATTGGAAAATGACACATTTTTCCATTACCAGATATGTTATACTCATTTTGTTTTGGGTTGCGTTATGTTACAATAACATGTTAGACCCCTTCAAATGCATGGGTGCTTTCGCCAAGAGGACCGGTCCATGAACACTGATGCGAAAGCCGGCCATCCAAAACTATCTACATTTGTCCGTTCTATTAAGTTAAAAATCAAATGTGATTTGTATTTAAGTAGTAGCAAAACTTTACTAAAGCAGCGGCCTAAATGAGGCACTAAGCACCAAGCACCATGGTGGATGGTTGGCATCCGCCATATGAAGCTACTAAAGCTTCCCCCAAAGATCCTAATGCTTTCGCCAAGTAAAGCTATTCATCCAAAGCTTCCACAAAAGGAAGCTTATAATTAGTAGCCTATTTCTGGAATGATGTTAATTGGCGATTAGATTACTCCATGGCCTGCTAGCTTTTGGCGAGAAAATTATAACTGATCAGATCTGGAATTATCATTGCTTTACATGGTACAGTTTGTTTGTAGCTACAGCCCATAGCTAGAAAAAAAAGTATCTTCATATTTTATTAGGTGTCTTAACTGTTGCAAATATTGTCATTCGTTCTAGGCTACTTGCATATATGGGTCTTTTTTCTTGTTGTAGTTGTTTTTTTGCTAGGAAACAGCCTACTATCACATATAATATTTTGACATGCCCTCAGTTACCTAATTCTTTACCTTCTGATACCGCAACAAATTTGAAAAGATGCAGAGTGTTGTTTGTCAGGTGTGATTGACAACTCCTTTGAGCTTTCTAATTCGACTCATGTCTGCCTCAGTATAAAGTTGTATGCCAGTGCCGTTTCCAGTTTATTCCCAATTTCAAGAGAATGGGTAAAGTAGCTCCCTTGTGTACACTGTATTTTTTTGGCCATACTATTATCGCTTGTATGTTGTCAGTTTATGATGGACCAACTATTAACATTATTGTATTTTTACTGAATGTATATGTCCAGTTTACATATTGTACTGCCATTCTTTTTTAATATATAATTATACTATAGAGGTTTTTACAAAAAAAATACTATATTATTGTTTTATCAGAATGGAGAGTGTGCGGACATATTCTATGATTGAACTTACATATGTAGATATATGGTTCACTATGGTACTATTGAAATCCCTACTTTGTTTAGCCTAAAAGTACTACTCTACCATGTTTTGTGGAATCATATATATACTATTGAAATCCCTACCATTCTATCCATAAAATAGACGGGCGCAGCAACGCGCGCCATCAATGATCTAGTTATTATTTTTTTTTGCATGGTCCAAGAACATATTATTAGTATCACCTTATTTATATTACGATTTTGTCTATACGAATCGCAAAAGCATATTACGACTGAGCGAAAGCGTATTGTGACGGTGAACTCAAGGAGTCAATTTGTACTTTATTATTATTAGGGAAAGATATGTATTGTGACGGTGAACTCAAGCGTATTACGTCAGGGACAAGTTCAATGGTGGGACTCAGCAGCGGCAATCTTTGCTGAATGTTTTGATATGGCAACATCGATAGGGAAGGTCACCTTTTCACACTATTTTCGTGAGGCAAATTCAGTAGCTCATGAGCTAGCTAAATATAGTTTTTGTAATAGTTGTAATGGAAGTTGGACCGAGGAACCCTTGGGGTTTTTGATCAGCCAATTAGGGCATCTTCAGCCGGCCCCCCAAGAAGCCTCCCCAAGCCGCTTTTTGGGCGCCGGCGGACAAAAAATGGCCCAGTCAGGCACCCAGAGACCCGATTTTCGCTGGATTTGGCGATATTTACGGCCGGCGCTCTCACCCCAGACCCAGCCCCCTGCGAGGCAACTGGGGACGCCGGCAGTTGCCTTTTGCATGCAAAGGCCCAGTGTCAGTCCCTCTCTCCCCCCTCTCTCCTCTTTCCTCTCTTTTCTCTCTCCTCTCTCCTCTCCCTTTCCTTTCACACCTACCACACACAACGCGCATGGCCGGGGCGACGCTTGCGCTCGCACGGTCAAAGCCGCCTCCCCCGTAGCTCCTGCAGCCCAAAGCCTGCGGGGTGCGAGGCGGTGGCCGGAGACACGACCCCGGTTTCCCGCTCGCCGGCTGGTCGGCTGCCGCCTCGGGCACCCAGACCGCGCTGCCGCTACCGCCTCAGCTGCCCGGACTGCGCCGGGCCGGCTCCGCCTCGCCTCGAGCTCGCCATCGGCCTTGCTCCGCCCCCACCTTGCGCCTGCACCCCGCGCACGCCGGCTCCACGGCTCGGCACGAGTCGTAGAACCTCACGTGGATGCGCTCGAAGACCCCCGTCGGGAGCGCCTGCGCCGCGAGCCTGTCCGGGAACGCGTTGCGCGGCGTCGCCGTCAGCCGCGGCGCCTTTCCCCCGCGGGCCTTGCGCCTGGCCAGCTCCCTCGCCAGCGCGTCATAGTGCTCCGCCGGCCCGCCGCGCTCCAGGAAGAGGTCCACACCGTTGAGCCGTGCGCGGCCGAACGGGCGGCGCACGCCCCTGCGCCTACCGCCGAGATAGGAGAACCAGAGGTGGTCGGCGAGGTCGAGCTCGGACCGGTTGGTCGGGAGCGTGTAGTCGCCGCCGAAGCCGCCGATGGAGAGGGAGACGGTGACGCCCACGGACTGGCAGTGCCTGATGTCGCCCCCGATGCTGGCGAGCGGGTGGTCGGAGAGGTCGAGGCGGTACTTGCCGTGGCTGTAGACGTTGAGGAAGGACATGATTACCGCCGTGAAGAGGCCGGCGTCGCAGGCTTCCCTGAGAGAGCCCTCGTCCTTGTTCCGGCCCCAGAAGACGGTGAGCTGGCCGGTCTTCCCCGTGGCGGCGGCCGGAACAGAGACGGAGCGCCAGCCGGTTCGGCGGTTCGCGTCGTGGTGGTGGCGGGGATACGTGCGTTGGGGGCGGAACGAGTGGATATTTTCTCGATCGCAGGGAAAAAATTTCGTCGGCAGCCCCCCAAGGGGCGATAAAAATGCCTCCTGGGGGGCTCTACGGCTGGAGATGCCCTTAGTGAACGATGTATCTCTGTTTTAAGTTAATAAAGCTAGCCATGATGGCCTTCCCTTAAAAAAAAACGACGCCGGCGAGCAATGGCAGTGATAGTGGGCCTCTAGAGGCGGCGGCGGGCATGCGGGGTTAGGAGGAACTGCTGCTGCTACGGGAGCCACGAAGCAACGGCGGGGCATACACATGCATGTGGATGTGCACGGGCAAGAACATGCTGTCATGGCAGCAACTCCGGCAAGGTACAGCGAGGCTACGGCGACCTACAGGACGAGCGCGGGGAGCTGCGGGCGTGGCTGGGTGCAGGTGCGATGTGCGAGGGGATCCAGAGCAGGGGACACACGGCATATGCTACGGCAGAAACCAAGAACATATTATTATTATTTTTTTGCATGGTCTAAGAACATATTATTAGTATCACCTTATTTATATTACGATTTTGTCTATATGAATCGTAAAAGCGTATTACGACGGAGCGAAAGCGTATTGTGATGGTGAACTCAAGGAGTCAATTCGTACTTTATTATTACTAGTACAAATGTCCGTGCGTTGCACCGGGCGAGAAAAGGGACACGACCTGCTTCATGTGCCAAAAAACGTGTATTCCTCACAACATTATTGAGCAAATAATAAAGTGTGTGGTTAGCCTAAAAAACCTGCTTCATGTGCCTTTGATCTTTTTCTTATATCCAATTTTAATAACTGTCCATGATAAGGTTAAACCTGGAAATTTTCTTATTATTAATAAAAGTTGACGTTTACATGAAAATTGGAACACTTTTTATGAACAGTTAATGTTTTTAGTAAATTGAAACATTTCTCTAAAAAGGATTTTTTAAAGATGTTATTTCAAAGAATGTTTTGTCTTTTTGAAAATTATATTTTATTTGTAATTGTTTTCTGCACTATTTGGGCTTGGACCAAAAATAAGGACTTGCCTACACAAACACGCACGCTCTTAGAAAAAGAAGACACTCGTTGCGAGATGAACTGCACACACTGTCTCTCCTCCCGTTCTCCATCTCATTATCCCTAGTAAACGAATAATTGCCCCTCTTCATTTAATTATCCATGCGTTGCAACATGAACCTAACATAATTTGCATGTTTGAAAAGTCACCCGGGATTCAGATATCTTGGCTAAAGCAAATGCATAAATAAATTCCGGTGTTGTTGCTCCATGTAGTCCCCTTGTGCTGCCTTGTTGGAGAATGAAGAATGAACCGCGATATAATTTGCATGTTTGAAAAACTTGACTGAGATTCAGTCATCTAGTCTATAGCAAATACGTAACTCAATACCTCACTATGATATGCATAAACCTTATGGCCCTCTTAAACACAAACAATGATAATTCTTGTGGGATCTTCTCTCACATAGAGTGTGAGAATTGCAAGAGCAGGACAAATAATCGTACACAAAAGATAAACTGAACACTGAGACATCGAAGTAAATCAGAGCTAGTCATGATCCACCCACCCAGTTGCTCTGTTGGCTTCATGTCTTTGCTCACCTCTCAACAAAGCGACCATTATAACATTGTACTGCCCCAAGTAGTGTTCCTCTATGTCGTCTCATGGTTTCATTCGAGTTTTTTTCCGCTATTATTTACCAATGAACATAGAAAGGGGTCACCAAAGGTATCTTCAGATATAACTTATCCAGGGCCATCAGTTATGGTATAAGCATCCAATGGTATATTCAGATATAACTTATATACAACAAATAGAGCCAACCAAAAGGTGTCTTCAGATATAAAGCCAAGTAAAAAATTGTCACCCTGGAAAAATATTGCATGCTTGAGAGATCTGTATGCACGTTTCCATCTCTGTTTACAATTTGCGACCGTGTGAGCATGGTCCATGTTACAGTAAAAGAAAGCGAAGAAAAACTGTACCGAAACAGATGACCTTTGTACAGGAAGAAAAACTAACCATGATAGATTAGCTTTAAGTCACATGATGGGGAAAAGGTAGATTTACCATTGGGAAAAAATAGTTATTATCAGCACTAAGACTCACATCAGGCATAAAAGATAAGCAATGCCAACAGAAGTACCACAATTTGAGTCGAAACCTGACATGGGTAGTAGACGATTACTTTTGCTTGAAAAAAATACACCAAAGCTTCCATTGGTCACTAAAACTTCTGGCAGAATATATGGTCCAGCAGAAAGCTACACTACCGGCAAGTATAAAAGCTCATCCTTGTTATCTGTTTTGCATCTTCTCTAAAATTAAGGACATTACTGGCATAATTGGTCCATCAATCACTCGCTGCTAAGTGAAAATAATTGATCGACTAAAATGGGAGCACACACTATATTCGATAGCATGTCGAACAATACCAAATGTACCAACACTCAATGAGAAAAAATTAGGGGCAAAACTTATCGATGAGCACAATGCACCTTTTCAAAGGAGAAGTGATGTTTACCAGTTTTGAGCTGCAATACAAAATAACTACCATGCCTCTCTCTCAATGCGAAAGAGGATGTTAATTTACAACAGTCATCCCATCTACTGATCATAAAGCTGTGGATTGTGCTGGAACAGAATCAAGAAAATATCAGATGCCCTTAGCTCAGTAAGCATGACTCACGAGTCAAGAACCCATAAGCCCACGACTTTCATTACAACATGGTAACCCATTCGTGTTGCCAGTTACTGCCCTTGCTGCCCATGACCTCCAGAGCCCTCCTTTTGGCTAAGCCTAGCCGCCGGCTCGACCTTGCCGGAGTGTCTCTGTCGTTCGCCGACTGAGCCCACCAACGAATTTGCCCAGCGAGCTCTTCCTCAAACCTCCACGGGTAGTTAACTCTACAGAGAGAAGGGGGCAGGAGAAAGAATGGCATAAATTCTTATCAATCATCATCATCTTACAAATAACAACTCAGGAATGACATATAATTATAAGCAGGTAGAACATTGCTCTTCTACAATAAAAGATTACGAAAAGTTTATTGATCCAACTATTCAATAGTAGATAATGGTACAGTTGTGGGTAATGGAACAGACACATTCTATTTATAACCCTGATTTGTTAACTTAAAGGCAATTGACAAAGGAAATTTAAGATAAACATGGCCACTCTGTGTAAGCAAAATAACACAAGCAGTGGCAAGAAATAGGATACAGAGATTACAACATGTCAGTACACAATCTGACTTCACCTATCAAGACTAATAGTTGTTCTCTTTTAGTGGTAATCTTCTATTTGGGAGAGTTGTAGATTTGTTCGTAACAAAGAAATAAAATGATTGTTCTGAATCACTAATTTTATGCACCAAGTATCATTCAAATAGGGATATGCAGCACTAAGGTTGAAGAATAATGAACCTGACCGAAGGTTGGATGATCCGTAGTTTGGTTGAGGATAGAGATACCAAGGAATTGATTATCCCACTCTCTCTGTTTTAGTCGTCAAGGGTGCCCAACAATGTATTTTTGGATGGCTACTGCATAGCGGAAGACTGAACACATGTCAAAATTTACACAAGACCATACTTGATTCAGACATCTGCCCCATGTGTCTCTAAGCCACAGAAACTTGCTCTCATCTATTCATTCAGTGTCCTACAGCAAAAGTTGTTTGGTGTGCTACTGGAATACTCCAAACTGCCAGGACATCAAACTTGGAAGCGTTTCATCACTTTTCTCATCCTTTGGAATATTTGGGATCCTTGAAACTCTCAAGTTTTCAGACAATACATGAAGCACGGCAATATGGCACGGCAAGTTGTTTTGAGACAATACATGAAGCACGGCAATATGGCACGGCAAGTTGTTTTGAGACAATACATGAAGCAGCCCAAGCACTCCCTCTTCAAGTATCTCATAGAGCTTGGGCGCGATGATGACGCACGGCAATATGGCATGACCAGGAGGAAGGGGATCCAGTGGGGGGCACGGTGGAGCGCTATGTACGGCGGCGATCTGGGGCAGTGGCGAGCAACGCCTAACGCTGGCGGCGACACGAACAAACGCTTGTCGGCCGGAGAACCATCGAGCTCGGAGCACAGACAGACGGTGACATCGATCGGGGAGACTCGCGGCGGCCATTGGGACCATGCTGGCGGCGGCGGCGGCGGCGCATCTCGTAACTCTAGAGAGGGACGGGGGATCAAGAGCGAGCGAGACGGGATTTTGGAATTAGGCATCGACGAGATTAATATATGGCTTCTAAATATCATGACAGAGACGGGGATAGAGATAATTGAGAGAGAGAGAGAGGCGTCCCCAGCAGCTAGCTCAACTGACGTCGAACCTTGTCGTTGCTTGTCGATGCCTCAAACACCTGCAACATGTAGCAGAAAAAACAAAGAAGGAAGCGCAGCAGCAGCTCCTCCGATATAAGCATTGGCTGCCGTCACCAAAGGGGAGGGTGGGATGCAACAAAGCATGGATAAATTAACACATAAAAGCTACCAAAAAATTGAGCTCAAACAGTAGCAAGTTGATGACCACGGGAGCCACAAACAGTACCCATTTTTTCCATCCTTCAGTAGCAACTCCCTAAATTCAAGATTGAACAATTCAACTAACAAATGTAGTTCAGTCAGGCATCAATTCAACTAACAAATTCATGGTTAACCTTGCTGTTCAATTCAAGGAACAATCAACACTTTAACAGTATCAACAAAAGTGACCTCAAACACCAGCCAACTGAGCCCAAACGCCTCAATGGCCACGAACAAGAGCAGAGAGAGGAGGGGGCGAACTCACTTGAAAGACAGAAAGGAGGACGGTCCATGGTGGTGCGTCCCGAGCTGCAGCAAGGCAAGGTCGACCCCTCCTTCCTCAAGCATCCAATCCTTACCCTGCACATCTACCATGGAGGATCAAACCAGATATTAGAGAGAGAAAAGGGGGAGATAGGGGAGGGGATGAACTCACCGTCTCACCCCATGGCCACCTGGTTGCGGAGAAACATCTTGGAGACGGAGCTGCGTGTGGGGGCGCAGTGGGCGTCGGAGAAGAGCTGCCGGAGCCACGCCAGTGTGGAGGCGCCCGAAACCCTCGCCATGGTGAGGCCTTAAGGTCACCACTGGTGGCCGTGAGTGGCGAATCCCGCTGGGGAAAAGACCTAGCGGAGCGAGGCGAGCTCGGGCCGGTGCTACTCGAGCACGCGCCCACGACGTCCGCCTTCTCCTCCGCCGCGGTTGTAGGTCCGATGAAAAGGGCGCCGCCCCTCAACTGCTCGTGCTCCGCCGTCGCTGCCGTCGCTGGAAAGGCCAGTTTGGATAAGATGAATGAGAGGGACGCGGACTGAATATCTTACAAACGTAGGGGTCTTTCTGTAAAAACGAAGCATTTTTTCAGAATTCACTTTAAAAAGGACTGCAGGTTGAATATCTAAAGACACAAGGGCGTTTTTGCAAAAACCCTGACGACGTACGACCAGAAGCACTAATCGCTTTATTAGTAGGGAAAGATTAAGGAAAGATATGTATTTTATTTCATATTTATTGATGCCAATTTTTTTTGAGGGGTACGAATCTGTTTCTACGACAAAAAATTGTTTCATTTCTCTTTCTCTGAGCTTACTGTTCTCACCTAAGGCCAACTCACACTCACGAACCCAAACAAACATTCGTTTTGCCCGGGTTTCATCGTTTGGGGTGGCAAACGGACACGCTCGTCCGGATGGAGTCGTTCGACCGTCGGTGCGCCCAACCGGGCCGCCACATCCCAAATTGTCCTCCAAAAGGACTAGCAATTTTCACCCAAATCTAACCCGAATAGACATTGCAAAATAATTTAAAAACCTTAAATATTCACATAAACGGCCCAAGTCCAGTCCAGCACATTCTTAAACAAACTTAAAATTGAAACAACATAAAAAAACTAGAAGCCCGTCGCCGCCGTTGTCCTCGTCCTCTTCACCCGTGAGGTTAATGTAGGGCGGCAGCATCCACAAGTGGCTGGCGGCCCCTGCCAGGCGGGAGGTGCGGGTGGAGGTGGCTGTAGAGGCGCCTACACCAACTCTTCTTGTGGCGTGGACAGTGACTAGGCCTCGCCGTGACGGACCGTCTCCGTCCAGGATCACTTCTGGCCGACCAGTGCCAGGTTCCACGGGTGGACTCCTCCTCCTCCTCCTCCTCCTCCTCCTCCTCCTGCTGCACGTCCTCCATGGCCTCCTCCTGTACCACGACATCGAACTCTGGGGTGGCGACGTCGTCGGCCGCGGAGAGGGCTATCATGTGTTTGAGGCCCTGTCACTGGGGCTCGCGTCATGGGTGTGGAGGGAGTCCTCCATGACCTGCCTCACCAGCTCCTCCTCCTTCCTGGTTGCCATCTGAGCGGGCGGTGGCAGGAATGACGACAGGAATGGCGTTGGCGTTAGGCCGTGGACCAGCCTATGTCCGTGCGGCCGGGGAGGGCTGACGGTGCGCTCGCGGTGGGGCGGGCTCGGAGCATGATCGACAAAGAACGATTGCCGACGTATATCGTGCTCGTCACATAGCCACGTGTCCCACAACAGGGATTCCACGACATACCTCCAGTCATTGACGAGGTCCGACGGCAGGCAGGCCCAACGGCGGGCGATCTCCTCGCGTCGAGCGTGGCCGCTCACCGGGATCGATGGGATGGGCACCTGATCCACGGAGGGATGCCGATTATTGGGGAGGTGCACGTCGCGCCATGGCAGCGGCGTGCCCGACTCCCGGTAATGCTTGCAAATCTCCGCTTTCACGTACGGCCTCATGCGAGGTCTGGCCGCCGGCGACACGATGTGGAGTGCGGGTGCCGGAGGTGGAGGTGGAGGGGTGGAACGGCGATAACGGTGGGAGTAAGAGCCGGCCTCGTAGTCGTGCCTGCCCTTGCGGCCGGAGATCCAATGCCATCCCATGGCGGCCGGCGGCGAGGTGGAGCTAGGGTTTGGAGAAGGCGAGCGAGTCGGGCTTCGAGGAGGCACGCATCACCAAGAGTGAAAGTGTGGACTCCCACGGGTCCACAGCTTCCACATAAAAGGACCACGACCGCGCGGACGGGGTGGCTGCCAGGCGGGCCACCCACGCATGCGCTGTAAATGTGGACGACAAGTGGACGACTATCACGCGGGCTCGAGGCAGACGCAGAGCGGGCGCGTAGGCATCCGTTTGACGTCTGTGTGAATGTAAAGCAGACACAAGTTTGCGTCGAAAATGAGGCGGGTTAGATGCTAAACGTATAAAAAACAGATGTGGTCGCGCGTTGGGGCGTGCCGTCTGTCCGTTTGGGGCAAACAGACGAACATCGTGAGTTGGAGTCGTGGCCTGACCCCCAAGCCGACTCGCCTCCTCTTCCTCTCCTGGCAAACCCTAGCCCCACCTCACCGCCGCCGCCGCCTCGCCACCCATGGAGGAGGAGGAGGAGGGCGAGAGCCGCGACTGGGCCGGGATGCAGTCAGACGCGCTCTCCACCATATTCGGGAAGCTGGACGCGGCCGACCTCCTCACGGGAGCCGGGCAGGTATGCCACGCGTGGCGCCGTCTCGCCGACAGCGACACAACGCTGTGGCGTCGCGTCGAGATGACCCACGATGGAGACATCCTGGAGGCCGGGGCCATGGCCTGCGCCGCCGTCGACCGCGCCGCTGGCACCATGGAGGCCTTCTCGGCCGACACCTTCGTCACTGATCTCCTCCTCCGCTACATCTCCCACAGGTTGCCACATCTTTCCTCTTCTTGTTACATACATGCCCATTTCTTCTGTACGACGGCAAATACTTTCGTTCATTGGATTGGATGACCAAATTTGTGAATGTGAGCCTCTACTAGTTTACCTTTATTTGATGGACCCAGATGACAATTTTGGTCGTGCTGCAGGTAAATTAAAATGCATACCTGTATTCTTAACTTAAAAAAAGTCTCCTGCTGATATATGCTTCCTCTTGCTTCGAAATGGGCCTTTCTGCTGTTTGATTTGACAGTCATTCTGCATCCATTTATTTCCGCAAGGAATTTGTTCTCCGTTTGAACTTCAGATTTACCTTCTAGTGCCTTTTGATGTGGACCGTTGCTTGATCAAGTTGGGGTTCACCAACGCAAATGAACTTTTCTAAAATTTCTGAAATTGTACGAATGGTAATTAGTATTTCCTACAGAAGATTAGGTGTTGGTTAGGTTAAGATCAAATGCCATGCTGGCAGCCCGAGAGTGGGTCAATCGATCCAAGATCAGTATACAATATGTAAATATCCTTTCATTTCCTTATCTTTTCTGACAATTCTGGTTCTACCAAAAAAACACTTTTTTGTAATAACGTATAAATAAAATTGGAGGGAGTGAAATGCTACTCAGCAGTAAAATGCTTACATTATATCGCGTGAGTCTCTAGTGCTGCATCCTTGTGTGACTCAATGTGCCTTGCTAAATGCTGCCTAGCACGTAGATCGGGAGAAAAGGTGGAGCAACCAAGAAAATGTATGTAGATTGTAGAGTAGAGTAGTGAAGGTTTGTCATCCCGGAGGGAATTAGCCTGTTCTCTCTGCCAATAGCAGGATTCCTGAGACTGGTGTCTTGTGCTCTTTGGGTACAACTATAGGGATTGATCCCTAAAACATACTCCCTCCATTCCAAAATAAGTGTCTCAACTTTGTGCTAACTTTAGTACAAAGTTGTACTAAGCTTGAGGCACTTATTTTGGGACAGGAGTATAAGGGTAGGTGAGGTTCAGCATGGAGACTTCGCAGGGCAAAAGGCAATCTGAATATTTTTGTTGGTTGACAGCAAATTACCTTCTCCTTATGATTTACTTGCTGTAAAGGTCCAAGTATTCTTGAACTGTAGACCACAAATAATCACTTTAATGCTCTGAGCTGCATGGTTAAGCATTGTATGTTATTAAATGTTTTAGAGTAGATGATAGAGTCATACAGCTGACATGGTACATGTTCTTCCATCTCTGTATTAACTAGAGTGTACAAGGAACACTTCAAAATAAAGTTGTAGGTTGGCTCTGTGCTGATTGGGTGACTTCTATGTGCAAAATAACCATTCTACTTAAAGGCTGAACGTTTTAGTGAGCCTGCACATTTCATGTAGTTAACTACATACTCGAATTGGTTCATATTTGTTGCACTGTCGGGGCCTCCTCTTCAACATTTCCTTCATACAAACTGTTGAAGGCCCTTTGCTGGGTTGCACATTCCATACCCTTTGTGTAAATCTGTATCATGTAGTAATAACAATCAGTCAACAACTATACTATGTAGTGAACAAATAAATGTGTAACTGTTAATTGTTAGTAGCTACTTTCTGTTATGGTATTGCAACTTCTATATCCCCTCGCTGAAGCAAAAAGCCTAGTTAACAGTTTTTTTTTTAATATTCTTGTGACCGTCTGTTTGCTTGGTAAGCGTAGTGCTAGTCAGAGTTCATATTTTCTTTTCGTTCTGTTGATCTGTTGGTGCATTGAAATAAAGTGTTCTCACTTTTATTGATTGATGATTGAATTTTCTGGATATACCAAGTTTGATTTCTACCAGAAGCATGGTGTCATAGGCTTGGAGTATAAAGGTTTTGGTTGAGCGAAGATTCTGTTGTGGCTGATAGGAGGGATGAAACTGTACACCTGGTTTAACCATGGGTTTTGAGCAGAGAGAGAAAGAGCGCTCGGCGTGATAGCAGGGGAACAAAGATTGGGATTAAACTTGCTTGATTATTTATCAACTAGGTTTGGCAATTATATAGGTTATGCGTACAAACTGATCTGACTTCACCTCAGTCTGAATCTAACTCAAAAATTCCTAATTATTCTTAGTCACTTCTTGATTGGAAAAATAACCTATTCAAACTCTTTCATAATTATATCTATAGTCTATACTGAGTAGAAAGTAAGGAACTCTCTTTTTGGGCCACACGTCATTAGCGGAACCTAGTTTAGGCTTGAATTTGCGCCTGCTGTAGGGCGGACGCCACCTGCCACATGTTTCATTGCCCTCTTCTGCTCTTCTTCTCATCATTTGACTGAATCTGATATGTAGAATTCACACACAGTATCAAGTCATGTGATATTTTGTCAGAACTGCATGTTGAAGTTCATTTGCATGTGACTGCAGTTATCAACCTTTTTGAAAATTATTATGAATCCACATCATAGAATGTTTTATTTTCACATGGTTATTTCAATTGGTTATATTGTTCCAGTGATATTTCTCATTGTGAGCTTGGAAAGCATGTTTCGGTTTGATATAGCTTAAATGTTTGGGTTGGTTAAAAACTTACCATGTCTCAATGTAGATCATTCTCATTGAAGAGCCTTCAACTCAGCTTTTGTGATAAAGTATCTGATAAAGGGTTGGCAGAGGCAATTAATCTCCTTCCTCAGCTTGAAGAATTGGATATTTCGTTCTGCTCATTGTATGGCAATTTTTGCCAGTTAGTTGGCAAAACCCGCTCACAACTGAAATGCTTTAGGCTAAATGAACGCTGGGCTGATTTTCGTAAGAGGTTTGATGCAGCCTATGAGCGCATGGAGATTGACCCAGAAGCATCATGGATTGCTAACAGTATGCCTCGTCTCCAAGTCCTTCAGTTGATTGGCAGCGAGGTAACTAATGGTGGACTGATGGCAATCCTTGACCATTGCCCTCAGCTTGAATCACTTGACATACGTATGTGCTACAACCTCCAAATTGATGGTGCTATGAAATCAAAGTGTGCTAGAATTAGAAACCTTAAGCTTCCTCATGATCCCATCTCTGATTTCAAGTACTGGGCCTACGTTGACAGTGAGGATTACAATGAAGATTACTCTGGTTCTGATTTTGAGGTTGATATGCACGATGATTTGCTGGATGTGGTCATGGATGATGATGCTGATGATGCTGATGGTGAATTCAATTATGTGGATGATTATGATGATGTTGGCTCAGAATCTGCCATGTATGATGATGTGTATGATGATGTCGATGACATCTAAACGCTGACATGGGCTTTCAGTTTGGCGGGATTTGGAGCTGAAATGATGTGGTGTTCACCTGTTGTTGAATGAAATCCTTGAAGTGGGGTTCAAGCACTTTGTTATGTGTGATTCTCTTGTGTTCGTGTCACCTGTTTGTTTCTCACATATTTGCAAGAAACTAATCCATCCTCTTGCTGTGAGACTGGGTTGTTCGACTTTCACTCTTTTCACATGTAGTTTGTGCTGCCTTGTGACTTGCCATGGAATTAATTAGATTCTTGTAATGAAGTATGGCGCCCCTGTTATGACTTTGGTTTCTTTGTGTTTGCCCCCATTGTGGTCACTGAATCCTCTCAAAAGGGCGCAATGCGATAGACGTCAGTGGCCAGCAAAGACTGCAGGCTTGTCGTATTTGCTTGCAATAATGGGATGCTGTCTCATGCAGTCATGCGCTCAGTCGCAATAGGCAACCATTATTTGATTTGTCACATGGAGTAGTTCAAGTGGAACACTAGAAATGGTTTTTGTTTGATTTGGAATATCTCTGCAACACTAGAAATGGTTGATGTTGCACATCCTTTATGCTAGATTGAACCATGTAGTTAGGAACAAACTTATCTCCCACGGAGTGTTCACAGGTCTTGATTTGCCCTGCCTCTTGGCTGACATAATAGGCGGGCATTTTTGGATGCTTGAAGATTAATCCTAGTCTACATGGTTAGTAGAATAGTTGAATTCCTGCCTAAAGCTTGTAGAGATCAAACATATTCTGTGTGTCTCACCTGTCACCAGATATAATATTTGCAGAAGGCAACGCTGATTTAACCATGTGCGTGGTTCATTTTCTCATATCGTGATGTTCTAAGTTCATCACTGAATTGTTATTTATAGAAATATCATATGTTTAAGATATCTAATGTATGTTCATCACAAAATCATTATTTACCAAAATATCATATGATCGACCATAAAGGATAACCAGGCTAGAAAATACACACACACAAAAAAAACCATACTAAGCTGCTATAACCCACATCGATTGCTCAGAACATATGAGCTGAACATAAGAATCCTACCAAGACCTCCTCTTACTTGGGGTGAAGATTAACATAATCACGGGGACCATATACCTCAAATAATTTAGCTAAAATGCTATTCTTCCTTCTCGGGTTGCATCCCATGTCCTGACATAGTTGATCATTATACCAGATGTGAAGAAGCCCAATACAGGACCTCCGGAAGTAGACACGAGAATAGCGCTTCATGAACTTCTCCCACTCAAGGATATCACCCTGCATCGTTTTAACACTTGGTAATCTGAATCCACCATCAATGAAATGCGCCAGCCATTTGGCCTGAATTTCTGCACTGTACAGATTCGCTAGACTCTCTGAATAACCGAGGACCGCGAGTTGTGGAATCTTAGGATGTATGCACTCCCTGAATATAAAATATGAAGAGTATATTCAATAGCCTAATCTTAATTGAAAATAAGGAACACATGTAAACAAAAGTCAGGTAGTAATAGTGAAGTAACCTGTAGGGAGGTACAGTAGAGGATATTGGCCCAACTGCAATACTCTGAAAGTATTCTGAAGTAAACATGTTCGTGATCTTTTGGTCTCCCTTGAATCCCGTTCCGAAGATCACTATATCGCTCTTTATCAGCGAAGATTCACCTTCAACAACTACACCTTCCTTGCAGAAGCTAAAGGTCTTGGACTTCTTCAGAATAATGTTGCCTTCGTCTAGTCTCTTGTAGTGGTCCTTTGGTGTAATGGCAATCAAGCATGTCGCTAGTGCCTCAAAGAAGCTATGCTCAGGTACCATGCCATGCTTCTTCATGGGGATGGAGTAGTAGCTCTCAGCAAACTTTGAGAATAACCACCTCTATTCATATACAAACAAGAACTAAGCGTGTGTCAATTTTGTTTGAAACCTACGTGTAAATGGCATCAATACAAAATAACATGCTGATTTTCAGTACCAGGGGAGTCAAGATGATGGCCAAGAGGCATAGTAGGAAGCCCTCACCAGGCTTGTGGATAAGTAATTCAGAGAAGCGATTTAGATATAAGTTTGATATAGGGAAACCCCAAGCATAGTAGCTTGGTATGATCCAATGCTTTGTTCGGACAACCATTGTACATGGATGTTCAGTACCTGCAGGGGATCGGTAAATTCTATATCCAAGTTCTTATCAAGAATAATTGTTAGATTTCAAACAATGTAATCATGACAGGTAATGCATATAGTTTTGTAGAATGACTAAAAACAACCCTTTGTTTTGTCATGCAAACAAAAATTATGATGACATAGTTACTTCTGCGATAAAAGAGAAAATAAATTTTAGTTGTAGGCTTGTGTACCATTTACATCTGCACATTCGGCAGTGACGTCCAGTGCTGATTTCAAGTAGCCAATCACGGTCACACGCTTGCCCTTTACCATCTCGTTAGCTTTTTTGGTGCCAATTTTGGTGTGAATCACCTGCCCATCAAATGCTTCTGGACCTTTGCCTCGAGGGAAAGTGGGTATGTTGGGCACACCACTAAACCTCCCAATGCAAAGAACCACAAAGTCTGCCACATGTGTCTGGAGACAGGAAAAATACGAAGCATTTAATATCTCATTAGCTTCACTGATTGAAAAGGGACATTACATGCTAGGGGTTAGAAAATGGAAGCAAAGTGGTTTTCACTTTCAGTGTTGGAAATATTTCAGCAACAATTTCAGTGATCTTGGTCAAAGTGCTGGAACAGTTGAATTCAACCAAAATTTTAAAATTACTGAAAATAATAAAAAAGATGCTTGAATTGTTGTGTACTACTGAAATTGCTTAATATTTTGGCCGAAAGCTAAATATTTCAGTGTCTACTGAAATTCATTGAGTTTCATCTGAATCTCATTGAAAGTGAAAACCATACAAACCATAGTTTTAAATAGCAGGCTATGGTACATAGCGACAACCCTTAAAAACAGCTATGACGGGGCTATAACGATGCTATAGCGGCAAATTATACATGAAATCAAATAGCAACATGCTCAAAGAGCTATAGCCGGCTATTTAAAACTTTGATACAAACACGGTCGAGAGAGGCAGTACTTCTTCTATGAAAACTCCTAGTTCGCCGACCAATCCATATATGTACCTCGATGTTGCCCTCGGCGTCGGCCACTGTGAGACGCCACTCACCCTCGCCAGAACCAAACGCCTCGCCACACCCGGCCCACTCCTCCCACTCCACCACCTTCTCCTCACCGACGCCGACATACTCCATCCCGACCACCCGGTCCCCAAACCTGATGCAGTCGAGCACGCCGAAGTGGTGGGCATAAGCGTCGAGGTAGTCGGCGACCTGGCGGCGGTCCGGGAAGACCTCTGTCACGGACTCCGGCCACGGGAAGTCGGAGAACTGGTACATGGGCCGCTCCGACTGCAGCGACGTGCGGTCCGGGGCGCGCGCCCACACGCCGCCCAGGAGCTTGTCCGCCTCGAAGACGGCCGGACGGCAGCCGCGCTCCAGCAGGTGCTTGCACGCCGTCAGCCCGCTCACGCCGGCTCCGACGATGGCCACCCTCTTCTTCTCCATCCCGGCTACTAGTTTACGAGTATGAACGTGTGTGTTCGATGGTGATCATATAGGTGGCAAGAGAGCAGTTTTGCACCACGTGCTTTGTTGAAATTCTTGGATTTGGATAACATACTTAAAGCACGGCGCCATTCGATCTGACGTGTTATTTTTGTTATCATTCGTCCGGAGTCCACACTTAGTCTTTGCTGAGCAAATATGACATCAATTGTCCAGCCACACAATGATAGGCCTTGTCGCTGAGCAAATCGCGGCACGTGTATACGTTGCATGTGTTGCATGTAGCACGTACAAGGCCACGCACACGTATGTAGACGGGTACGATATGTGGCGCACTCGAGATATTATCCATCGTCAGTGCTCCACAGTGCAGATGGAGCTAAAAACAAAAGGTTCGAGAAGTTTCGGAAACTCTTTAGATCACAAATTAGCACAACAAGATGCATCTGGCGCACCATAAGTTTATAAACCCAAATTTAATCGACCCTTCTAGAAACGAAAACGATTTGGTTTACTACTTCAATAAATATTGATTTGGTTACGTAAGGTTAGTCTTACTCGATTTTCAACCATTGTGAATTGTTTTAGATTTCAGATTTTATCGATGGCTCAGTAATCAAACCTAAAGAGGTGGGAGCGTGGGAGGAGTACTCTACTTCTATGTCTTAGACATGCCCAAGTACAATGAGAAAAGAGAAAATGTTGCTCATTGAGGCTCGATGAGTGAAAGACTTTTGCTCATTCAGCCTGTGCTATGTGCAATTCCAACTCATGTGATTCTAGTGCCCGGTCTTCCACCGAAACCGCGGCGGCAATGAACAAAATTATACGGTGTTTCCTTTGGTGCGGCCAAGCGGAGGCCAATGGTGAAAATAGTGCAGTTGCTTGGGAGACAGCATGTACACCCAAGTGGTCGGGTGGCTTGGGGATCATGAACGTGCACTGGCTAAACATTGCCATGCAGGCTTGAAGGGGCCATGGTCCCGTAGATCTGATGAGTCAAGGCCGTGGACAGAATTCGAGCTCAGGGAGCCGGATGAATCGATGACATTATTCAAGGCGGCGACAAGAGTTCACATAGGTCATATTATGCTATTCTGGAAGGATCATTGGATTGATAGCCTGAGAATTGAGGAGCTGGCACCGCAATTGTATGCCAGAATTCCACAACAGGTGCGATCGACACGAATTGTTTGCACTGCTCTAACGGATGGA
>NC_041383.1:56238267-56239485 GCF_002162155.2 Triticum dicoccoides
GACGGTGGTCGATCTAAATTGGGTTAGGCGGGCGGACGGTGGTCGATCTGAATCGGGGGAGAGGATGAGAGGGCATAGATGGGAGTTAGGGTAGGAAGAGATGGTGAGGGGAGGGAGGGATGAGGTCGGCGGTGGTGGGTGAGGAGGATGGTGAGGCGTGCGGTGGGTGGGAGAGGACGGGGACGGGGAGGAGGTGGTGGCGGCGGCTGCAGGGAGATTGGGAGCAGGGAGGAGGGGTGCGATGGGGGGATCTGATCTAGGGTTTGGGCTGCGGGGGTATCTCTTTTTCTTTTTTTTCTGTAGATAGATGGATGGATGGATGTGGGATGGAGATAGGGATGGATGGATGGATGGGCACCATGTCATCGATCCATGGGAAGAGTTTTGATTGGTCCGGAAAATCAGTGATTTAAAATAGAGCTATTTTGTGAAGCAGCTATCAAAAGTATTTTGCAAACGGGCATCACATAAATTTTCACTCAAGTTAGACCACATTTTATGGATGAGCACTAATTTGTATGCATTTCTGATCTTTGTAGTTATTTTTAATCATTTTTCGAGTGTCCAAAATAAGATTTTTTGTGAAGGACCTATAATATATTTGTTGTAAAATTGGACCAAATCAATTTTCTAAAATACTAGGCCATGTGTAATGCACAATTGACTAAATGGTTGGGTGTCAAAAGTTTTGATCCACCTCTGGTGAAAAAGACAAATTCCTGCCGATTCAGTTGGAAGCGGGTCAAATTAGAACTGCAACTGCCTCATAGTTTGCTCTTTATTTTTTCCAAAAATCATTTCTAGGTACATAAGTATCTATTCAATCAGAGAAACACCAAAAATTGTCCAAGATTCAACCACTAGCTAGGAACGGTCATGCCCGCTGTTTTGACTGCATTTTGAAACGGGCATAAAAAATTCAAAAAAAAATCAAAAAACTGGAAAACCTTCGCATTGTGTTATTATATGTGGCCAAGTTACCAGGAAAAATAACAAACTTGTACTACGATAATTATTTTTAAAAGTGTTCTCAGAAACGAGCTATCATGCGTGAAGATTCATGGCTTTCAAGCCAAATCATCAATCTTATGGCCACATTCATGGCATAGTTTGTTAAAATGATCTCATATTGTGCAAAAAGGTGCATCTTGGAATTCCAAACAATGTTGCACAATGGAGTTTCCATTTTCTTTGCACGGAAAATTCATTTTCCATTTT
>NC_041383.1:56240421-56241909 GCF_002162155.2 Triticum dicoccoides
AAAACAGCAATAAACATCAGTCTACTGCATGTGTAGAACAGTCACGAACATCAATTCAAATCAGCACCAATAAGTGCATCTCTCAGCCAGGACGGGTGCATCATAAGTTTACAAGGAAAGAACTTATAATGAAAACATCTTTGCTTAATCCCCCTGGATGGATAGGAATAATGCAACCAAGGCCTAAGTACCTAACTACTAGTATCTACTAACGATAGATACAGATAGCAAGATATATGCATACCGCATACCAGATACAACATATAATGATCAGTGTGTAGTGTATATATTCTGGTGAGTGTGTAGTGTGTAGTGTATATATTTTGGTGAGCCAGTATTGATCCAGTATGAAAGTTCTAACATAGAACCATCATTTTTCCCCTCTATGGAAATACAATGGTAGCATCCAGAGGCAAATACAATACTTAGTGATTAATTACTACTGTGCATGAAAACATGAATGTACACGAGACTTTGCAAACTGGACAGACTTTGCCAACCATAACAGAGAACTAAATCTCGTTTCAATTGTCCCGCAGAAGTTCATAGAAAATTTGGATGAATGTTTGGCAAAAAAAAATCAAAAGGGGCTGCTCATCTTGGCAGAGGAATTCATGGCCAATGACTGGGAGGAGGGGAGGGGGCACGAACGAGGGTCCTTCACCTGATTGGGTTGTCAGCCGGAGTGGGGCGCGCGTTCGCCGGAGTGGTGCCCTGGTCGGACCGATCAAGAGCTGCTGCGAGGGAGGAGCCACTCCCTAGGAGTCGCGTCAGAGGATGGAGAAGAGGCGGAAGATGGTCTCCTACCCGCCGTCCAATGTGGCCGGAGCTAGCCACGACGAGGAGCCAGAGACCGGCGGCGGCCTCTCCTTCAACTGCGCCTTGACCTCGTACACCTTGGCCAGCCTGTCCTTCAATTGCGCCTGCGCACAAGCACACGAGAGCTTCAGAATCACCGACGAAATTCAATAGAGCCAAGGAACAAGAGGAAGGGGGCGAGATCTCGAACCTTGGAGACCTTGCCGGACTCACCGGGCCGCCGCTCGTCGCCGCCCCGGCCGCAGCCGTCATCCCCGCTACGCCTCCTCCTCCTCAGATCGTCCGCATCAAGCAGATCTAGCCCCGCGCAGCCGTGGTGCGCGCCAGCGATCTGGCGTGCGGTGGAAGAGCATGAACTGCTTGCGGGCGAGCAGGCGGTTGGTCATGCATGAACTTGCGGGTGCGCAAGGGAGCGGGAGCGGCAGCGGCGATGGGGAAAAGGGAGCGGGAGCGGCTAGGGGAGACGCCTCTCTCTCTCCAGTGAGGGAGGCGGACGGTGGTCGATCTAAATTGGGTTAGGCGGGCGGACGGTGGTCGATCTGAATCGGGGGAGAGGATGAGAGGGCATAGATGGGAGTTAGGGTAGGAAGAGATGGTGAGGGGAGGGAGGGATGAGGTCGGCGGTGGTGGGTGAGGAGGATGGTGAGGCGTGCGGTGGGTGGGAGAGGA
>NC_041383.1:56241919-56247292 GCF_002162155.2 Triticum dicoccoides
TTTGATTGTTTCATGCCAATATTCTACAACTTTCATATACTTCTGACAACTTTTTATACTATTTTGGGACTAACATATTGATCCAGTGCCCAGTGCCACTTCCTGTTTGTTGCATGTTTTTTGTTTCGCAGAAAATCCATATCAAACGGAGTTCAAACGGGATAAAAACATACGGAGATTTTTTTGGAATATATGTGAATTTTGGTAAGTGGAATCAACGCAAGGCGCACTACAAAAAATATGTCAACTTGTGACCACCACTATTGGTCACTGAATGGTCATAGTTTTTTATTTGCGACCTTTTTGTGACCAAAACCAGAAGGTCAAAAGCTGGCCATCGTAAACTGACATTTTTGACCTTTTCTGTGAGAAGGCCGTAGACATTTACGACCAAAATAAGCCTACTGTCTTGTTTTGGTCACTAGCAACCTCACCAGGCCACGTAGTCATCCAGCGTGGCAAGCTGATGTGGCACAAGATTCAGCTCGATCCAATTTGGTGTTTATATGGGCCGAGCCCATTAATTCGGCCTTTTTAATATTTATTTTTCCTATTAATTTTTGCTAGCTACATGGGCCTAGCCCAGCAATTCGGCATTTTTTCTTGGCCATTGCCTTTTATAGTACATTTTTTTCAGCCTCAACCCTTTTATAGTCCATTTCTCTTTTGGGCCTCGGCCTTTTTACATTCCATCTACTTTTTGGGCCTTGGCCTTTTCGTTTGTCACACTGGTCATCTTTATATTTCTCACACTTTCACAATAAACAAATGAAAAATATTTCAAATGTGGCAAGAGAACATGTGAAATTATAAAATGATACCAATATTAGCACCAAATATGCTGACTACTGTACAAATACGAAATTACAGTATTTACAATAGTGTTCATACAACCAGATATGCTGGCTACTGTATAACATAACTAGCACTACATTATTACTCGCTACTCTTTACTTTGTCCGGCTTCAAGCTTCTTCAAATTTCTTCAGCCCAGAGCTCCTGTAAAGAGAGGTAACACCACACTTTTAGAGCTAGATCAAGGCACAAAATGTTTATTTGGTTGGGTCATGCTGCAACAATCACATAGAAGCATAATTATAAGCACAAATACACTAATCATCTCAGTTCAAGCAAATCATCTATAGTAGCAAAGCATGAAAAAGGAAGCAGCACATGGTAGTAATGTTTACAACAGCTCAGTTGATGACTTCAAATAGGAATAATGTATACAAGTATAATATAGAAATATGAGAAACTATCACAGTACAAAAATGGTATCACGGATATATATATAGCTAACTCAATAACAGGTTGAAATGTTTTACTCAATGTATGGAACTCAAAGAACTTCTCTGGTTAGTCACCAGCATCGTGCATTTTAACTTCAATAACTGCAGAAATTAGATAGTATATGAAGGCAATATTCTAAAGATATATCCCTCTCAAACATACAGAGTACAATTGAAGCAAATGCAGCTGCTCTTGCTGATATATCTCACTAGACATGGTCTTGCTAACTTACTATGTTAACACAGACTAATCCAAGTGAACCAGCTAATTCTAGTTCGTCCACTGACCACACAACGAATGAATGCATCAAGGTTTGAAGACAGTACTACGTACATCCTACAACACAGAATCAGCACAACAAAACCGAAGATCATGCAACCAATGAGCTGCAGGTGTGGCACTGAATTAGGAGTAGAAGAAACCGAGCTTTGCGCCAGATGCAGCTAGCAAGCATAAAGAAAGGGGCGAACATGGAAAGCAAGATACCTTGATCTGGTACAGCTTGAGCCATGCCGACCAGCATTCGTTACTTTGTCGGGTGCCTAGCATCCTCAATGATGGGGATGACATTGGTCCTCTTCTTGGCCATGTTGACAAGATACCTACCACTCCGGTGAGAGAACTCAACGGCATACACCAACCCAGTCTGCAAAGTGACAAGACTTCGTTAAGACAACTCACATTAAGTAGCATTCACTTGAAATACACAAAGGAAATAGCGACGAGATCTCACCGGTCCAACAATGTCAGACACATGAGACACGGTTGTTCCAAAGGCAGCTCCGAGGTACAGCACACGTGTTCCAGGAGCCTGAACCAAGAACCACAAAGTCAGCTACTACAACAATGGTTCCAGTCTGAATTACATCCTTGACAAAACAAGGTATTCAAACAATCCAGAATGCAAGCAGAGGCACAAAAAGGACTTACAACCCAGATGTTGTCCACACCACCGAGCATAGCAGCAGCCAGCTTGGATCTGAAGGGGTTCCACACCCTATACTCAACCTTGGATGCGTCCTCGTTCTGTACAATTAACAAAACAGCAATAAACATCAGTCTACTGCATGTGTAGAACAGTCACGAACATCAATTCAAATCAGCACCAATAAGTGCATCTCTCAGCCAGGACGGGTGCATCATAAGTTTACAAGGAAAGAACTTATAATGAAAACATCTTTGCTTAATCCCCCTGGATGGATAGGAATAATGCAACCAAGGCCTAAGTACCTAACTACTAGTATCTACTAACGATAGATACAGATAGCAAGATATATGCATACCGCATACCAGATACAACATATAATGATCAGTGTGTAGTGTATATATTCTGGTGAGTGTGTAGTGTGTAGTGTATATATTTTGGTGAGCCAGTATTGATCCAGTATGAAAGTTCTAACATAGAACCATCATTTTTCCCCTCTATGGAAATACAATGGTAGCATCCAGAGGCAAATACAATACTTAGTGATTAATTACTACTGTGCATGAAAACATGAATGTACACGAGACTTTGCAAACTGGACAGACTTTGCCAACCATAACAGAGAACTAAATCTCGTTTCAATTGTCCCGCAGAAGTTCATAGAAAATTTGGATGAATGTTTGGCAAAAAAAAATCAAAAGGGGCTGCTCATCTTGGCAGAGGAATTCATGGCCAATGACTGGGAGGAGGGGAGGGGGCACGAACGAGGGTCCTTCACCTGATTGGGTTGTCAGCCGGAGTGGGGCGCGCGTTCGCCGGAGTGGTGCCCTGGTCGGACCGATCAAGAGCTGCTGCGAGGGAGGAGCCACTCCCTAGGAGTCGCGTCAGAGGATGGAGAAGCGGCGGAAGATGGTCTCCTACCCGCCGTCCAATGTGGCCGGAGCTAGCCACGACGAGGAGCCAGAGATCGGCGGCGGCCTCTCCTTCAACTGCGCCTTGACCTCGTACACCTTGGCCAGCCTGTCCTTCAATTGCGCCTGCGCACAAGCACACGAGAGCTTCAGAATCACCGACGAAATTCAATAGAGCCAAGGAACAAGAGGAAGGGGGCGAGATCTCGAACCTTGGAGACCTTGCCGGACTCACCGGGCCGCCGCTCGTCGCCGCCCCGGCCGCAGCCGTCATCCCCGCTACGCCTCCTCCTCCTCCTCCTCCTCCTCAGATCGTCCGCATCAAGCAGATCTAGCCCCGCGCAGCCGTGGTGCGCGCCAGCGATCTGGCGTGCGGTGGAAGAGCATGAACTGCTTGCGGGCGAGCAGGCGGTTGGTCATGCATGAACTTGCGGGTGCGCAAGGGAGCGGGAGCGGCAGCGGCGATGGGGAAAAGGGAGCGGGAGCGGCTAGGGGAGACGCCTCTCTCTCTCCAGTGAGGGAGGCGGACGGTGGTCGATCTAAATTGGGTTAGGCGGGCGGACGGTGGTCGATCTGAATTGGGGGAGAGGATGAGAGGGCATCGATGGGAGTTAGGGTAGGAAGAGATGGTGAGGGGAGGGAGGGATGAGGTCGGCGGTGGTGGGTGAGGAGGATGGTGAGGCGTGCGGTGGGTGGGAGAGGACGGGGACGGGGAGGAGGTGGTGGCGGCGGCTGCAGGGAGATTGGGAGCAGGGAGGAGGGGTGCGATGGGGGGATCTGATCTAGGGTTTGGGCTGCGGGGGTATCTCTTTTTCTTTTTTTTCTGTAGATAGATGGATGGATGGATGGATGTGGGATGGAGATAGGGATGGATGGATGGATGGGCACCATGTCATCGATCCATGGGAAGAGTTTTGATTGGTCCGGAAAATCAGTGATTTAAAATAGAGCTATTTTGTGAAGCAGCTATCAAAAGTATTTTGCAAACGGGCATCACATAAATTTTCACTCAAGTTAGACCACATTTTATGGATGAGCACTAATTTGTATGCATTTCTGATCTTTGTAGTTATTTTTAATCATTTTTCGAGTGTCCAAAATAAGATTTTTTGTGAAGGACCTATAATATATTTGTTGTAAAATTGGACCAAATCAATTTTCTAAAATACTAGGCCATGTTTAATGCACAATTGACTAAATGGTTGGGTGTCAAAAGTTTTGATCCACCTCTGGTGAAAAAGACAAATTCCTGCCGATTCAGTTGGAAGCGGGTCAAATTAGAACTGCAACTGCCTCATAGTTTGCTCTTTATTTTTTCCAAAAATCATTTCTAGGTACATAAGTATCTATTCAATCAGAGAAACACCAAAAATTGTCCAAGATTCAACCACTAGCTAGGAACGGTCATGCCCGCTGTTTTGACTGCATTTTGAAACGGGCATAAAAAATTCAAAAAAAAATCAAAAAACTGGAAAACCTTCGCATTGTGTTATTATATGTGGCCAAGTTACCAGGAAAAATAACAAACTTGTACTACGATAATTATTTTTAAAAGTGTTCTCAGAAACGAGCTATCATGCGTGAAGATTCATGGCTTTCAAGCCAAATCATCAATCTTATGGCCACATTCATGGCATAGTTTGTTAAAATGATCTCATATTGTGCAAAAAGGTGCATCTTGGAATTCCAAACAATGTTGCACAATGGAGTTTCCATTTTCTTTGCACGGAAAATTCATTTTCCATTTTATGAGTGCCCGAAATGAGTTTTTTTAAGGACCTACCATATATTTGTTTCAAAATTGGACCTAATCAATTTTATAAAATACTAGGACATATTCAATGCACAATTGACAAAAGAAAAAAGTCCATTTTACTACCCTGAACAAAGTGGGTGGTTCACATTACCCCCTAATCTATTTTTCGGTTCCTTTACCCCCCTAAAAAATCTCATACCAGACAAAAAACACCCTAGGTGGTTTACCCAGACCGGATGGTGACGTGGACATGGTCAAAGGTGGTATTTTACCTGCGGGTGGGTCCCACTCGTCAGTTAAAAAAAATCAAAGAAATAGAAGAAAAAAGGGGAGGCCCCTACTGCAGTGGCAGCCGGCCACAGCGGCGGCGGCCAGTGCGTGCGGCACCGGCAGGCGGCCGGGGCGGGCGGAGACAGCGTGCGCCGCGCGGGGGAGGTCGGGCGCAGCCAGGCGCCAACCAGGTGCAGCGACGCGCAGCGCGGCCAAGGATG
>NC_041383.1:56248693-56257234 GCF_002162155.2 Triticum dicoccoides
AAAGACAAATTTCAGTCGATTCAGTTGGAAGTGGGTCAAATTTGAACTGCAGGTGCCTCATAGTTTGCTCTTTATTTTTTCCAAAAATCATTTCTAGGTAAATAAGTATCTATTTAATCAGAAATACATGGTTTGATGGCAAGACATCGAGGTTTGGACGGTGGCCGAGGGCCCCAACTCTAGAGCGCATACGCTTGCATGACGCCGCGTGGTCACCGCGTGACAGTGGCGTTGCCATGCGTTCTGGGCGGCCTAGGCATGTATAGTGGGTTGGGCACTCCCCAGGTAGGTGCTAGGAAGAAAATTATAACATAAGATTCTCATGAGGAGACCGAACTATGCTCAAACATGAATTAGCAGCCAAGTGTTTGATTAGCGGTACGGGAAATGCACAATGCCAATGGGCGTGCGTTTTGGCTGAGGATGATCATATACTAAGAAGAATGTCTTCACAAATTTTTAGGGAAATCAAGAATATATAAATAACACTTCCTTCACAAAGTGCTGCTCTGAACAGAATAGGAAAATGAATATTGTTGAGTTACTTTTGAACTAGGCAAGAAAGGTTTTTGACATATTTGATGAAGATATGATCCAAAAAATTTATGAGAATTTTTTGGGAATTTTTAGAATAACAGAAATATAGGTTGCTTCACAACCTAGGGCAAAAATTGACACATGGACGTGACACATAGGCAAAACTGATGAGATGGCGCCTAGTCATCACAACCCACCACAATCTACAAGGCTGTGACCATCTATATTGGTCGTTAACAACTAGAAATAAGGCAGCAGACCAGCACTGTTTGCTTTATGACCATTTCGTGTAAGGAAATTACGACCTTTCTGACCAAAATGGTCGCAATGGTTTAGGGTTTGGAGCCCCCCGAACAGCTTTTGACCAATTGGTCTCAAATGGTCATAGATCTATGACAAATTCTTCCAGGGTCACCGACAGAAGGTCACTAGTTGACATATTTCTTGTAGTGGCGGTGCCCGAGAGGCCCACAAGACATAGGGGCGTGCCCAGGGGGCTTGTAGCCACCCCAAAGGTTGGTTGGAGGTATTATTCGGACGCAAGGAAGCTAATATCCAGATAAAAACTGTGTTAAAATTTCAGCCCAATCGAAATTACAGATCTCCGGGAATTTAAGAAATGGTGAAAGGCACACAAATATATATTATTTCAGCCCAATCTGAGAGCTCGTAAACAAAAAGAAAACACACACACACACACAGATATATATATATATATATATATATATATATATATATATATATATATATATATATATATAGAGAGAGAGAGAGAGAGAGAGAGAGAGAGAGAGAGAGAGAGATCCAATCTCGGAGGGGCTCCCATCCCTCCGCCGCCATGGAGGCCATGGACCAGAGGGTAAACCCTTTTCCCATCTAGTGGAAGGTCAAGGAAGAAGAAGGAGGGGGGATCTCTCCCCCTCTTTCCCGGCGGCACCGGAACGCCGCCGGTGCCATCATCGTGACGGCGATCTAGACCAACAACTTCGTCGCCGTCATCACCAACTCTCTCCCCCTCTATGCAGCGGTGTAACACCTCTTGTCCCCGCTGTAATCTCTACTTAAACATGTGCTCCAGGCTATATATTATTTCCCAATGATGTATGGCTATCCTATGATGTTTGAGTAGGTTCGTTTTGTCCTATGGGTTGATTGATGATCGTGATTGGTTTGAGTTGCATGTTTTATTATTGGTGCTGTCCTATGGTGCTCTCCGTGTCGCGCAAGCGTGAGGGATCCCCTTTGTAGGGTTTGCAATATGTTCATAATTTACTTATGGTGGGTTGCTACAGTGACAGAAGCTTAAACCCGAGTAAATAGGTTGTTTGCGTATGGGAGTAAAGAGGACTTGATACCTTATAATGCTATGGTTGTGTTTTACCTTAATGATCTTTAGTAGTTACGATGTTTGCTAGAGTTCCAATCATAAGTGCATATGATCCAAGGAGAGAAATTATGTTAGCTTATGCCTCTCCCTCATATAAAATTGCAATAATGATTACTGGTCTAGTTATCGATTGCCTAGGGACAAATCACTTTCTTGTGACAAAAAGCTTTGTACTAAAACTAACTTAGTTGTTTATTTATCTAAATAGCCCCTAGTTTTTATTTACGTGTTCTTTATTATCTTGTAAACCTATCCTATCACACCTACAAAGTACTTCTAGTTTCATACTTGTTCTAGGTAAAGCGAACGTCAAGTGTGCATAGAGTTTTATCGGTGGTCGATAGAACTTGAGGGAATATTTGTCCTACCTTTAGCTCCTCGTTGGGTTCGACACTTATTTATCGAGATAGGCTACAACTGATCCCCTATACTTGTGGGTTATCAAGACCTTTTTCTGGCGCCGTTGCCGGGGAGCAATAGTGTAGGGTGAATATTCTCGTGTGTGCTTGTTTGGTTTATCACTAAGTAGATTTTATTTGCTGTTCTAAGTTGTTCTCTATCATTAGTTATGGATATGGAACACGAAATACAAAAAAATAGGTGTACTTGCTACTCATGGAGATGGGGAACCTCCTAAAATCCTCGATGCTCATTATGTGAAAGATATTATGCACTACTTTAATAATCCTGAGAAAGCCCCATTCAATTATATAATGAGAGACATGTTGGATCAACGTGAATACTTTAGGGATTATCCCTTGACTCAGAAAATGAAACTATTATGGGATAAAAATTCATATGTTGCATTGGTATGCTTGGAATTTATGCCAGAGATATGATTATACTTGTTGCTCTAGGATGAAGGCTCCACACCTTCCCTTCTCATGTAATTTTAATGATAATAAAACCTTGGCTTCTTATGCTAATGGTATATATGATTACTATGATGTGGAACAAATAGAAGAATTCGTTGCTTTCAAGGGTGCTTATGAAATTGAATCTTTGTTTGAAAAGTATGAAACCCTTGATGATGATGTTTATAGGCCTGAAAATTTTGCTATACTTAAATATTGCAATGAGAATTATGAATACAATGCCGATATTGATGCATTTATTGAGAAAGTCTCCGCTGTCCAAGAAGAGACTAATATTTTGCAGGTATCTATGGAAGAAGAAATTGATGACACTATGAGGTCATTGGATGAAAAAGATGATGAGGAGAGCGAAGAACAAAAGGAGGAAGAGAGGATAGATCACCCGTGCCCAGCTTCTAATAAGAGTATCTCTTCAACTCATACATTTGTTTAATTTCCCTTGGTGCTTACTGAAGGATGATCGCTATGATAATTGCTATGATCCCTTTGATTCATTTGAAATATCCCTTTTTGATGAACTTTATGCTTGCTATGCTTGTGGCCATGATGCCAATATGAATTATGCTTATGGAGATTAATTTGCTATAGTTCCTTATGTTAAGAATGAAATTGTTGCAATTGCACCTACGCATGATAGTCCTACTATCTTTTTGAATTCTCCCAACAACACTATACCGGAGAAATTTGCTCTTATTAAGGATTATATTGATGGGTTGCGTTTTGCCGTTACACATGATGATTTTGATAGATATAATATGCATGTGCTTGCTGCTCCTACTTGCAATTATTATGACAGAGGAACTACATCTCCACCTCTCTATGTTTCCAATACGATAAAATTGCAAGAAACTGCTTATGCTATGGATTGGCCTTTACTTTGTGTGCATGAGTTGTTCTTTTATGACATGCCGATGCATAGGAAGAGAGTTAGACTTCGTCATTACTTGATATATGTTAATTTGTGCTCATAACTAAATCACGAATCATTTTTAATTAAAATTGGCTTTGATATACCTTGGGATCCGGGTGGATCCATTACTTTAGCACTATATGCCTAGCTTAATGGCTTTAAAGAAATCGTTACCAGGGAGACAACCCGGAAGTTTTAGAGAGTCATTTATTTCTGTTGAGTGCTTTTATAAAGTTTAAAAACAAAAATAAATAAAGTGGGGAACCTAAAACTTTTCAAAAAGGAAAGTGAAAGTAAGAAAGACGAACACCGTTGAAGTGGGGGACGTCCTTGAACTTTGTTCATGCCTATGGAAACTTTGTGAATCTCATTGTATAAGCCATGGAGAAGTTAGAGTACAGTAGTTATAATGCAAAAATAAAATATGAATGGGTTTGCAATAGTACTTAAAGTGGTAATTTGTTTGATTATACTAACGGATCTCACGAGGGTTTTGTTATGTTTTGTGTGATTGAAGTTTTCAAGTTTTCGGTGAGATCACGATGGATGAAGGAATAAGGAGTGGCAAGAGCCTAAGCTTGGGGATGCCCGAGGCACCCCAAGGTAATATTCAAGGACTCCCAAGGAACTAAGCTTGGGGATGCCCTGGAAGGCATCCCCTATTTCTTCTAACGATCATCAGTAATTTTACATGGAGCTGTATTTTTATTATTCGTCACATGATATGCGTAAATCTTGGAGCGTCGTGTGCTTTTTATTTTTATTTTTTTGTTTATTTACTATGCTGGTATGAGATAGTCCTTGGTTGATTTATAGAATGCTTCATGCACTTCACTTATATCTTTTGCATATATATGGCTTTATAGAATACTTCATGTGCTTCACTTATATCATTTGAAGTTTGGATTGCCCATTTCCCTTCACATAGAAAACCGCCATTTGTAGAATGCTCTTTTGCTTCACTTATATTTTTTAGAGCGTGGGCATATCTTTTGTAGAAAGAATTAAACTCTCTTGCTTCACTTATATCTATTTAGAGAGTTAACATGAATTGGTCATTCACATGGTTAGTCATAAAATCCTACATGACTTGTAGATCACTGAATATGATATGTTTGATTCCTTGCAATAGTTTTGCGATATAAAGATGATGATATTAGAGACATGCTTGTGAGTAATTGTGGATTGGTAGAAATATTTGTGTTAAGGTTTGTGATTCCCGAAGCATGCACGTATGGTGAACCGTTATGTGACGAAGTCGGAGCATGATTTATTTTTGATTGTCTTCCTTATGAGTGGCGGTCAGGGACAAGCGATGGTCTTTTCTACCAATCTAACCCCCTAGGAGCATGTGTATAGTACTTTGTTTCGATATATGATAGATTTTTGCAATAAGAATGTGAGTTCTATATGACTAATGTTGAGTGCATGGATTATGTGCACTCTCACCCTTCCACAATTGCTAGCCTCTCTAGTAACGCACAACTTTCGCCGGTGCAGTAAACCCACCATATACCCTTCCTCAAAACAACCACCATACCTACCTATCATGGCATTTACATAGCCATTCCGAGATATATTGCCATGCAACTTCCATCATCATCATATACATGACTTGAGCATTCATTGTCATATTGCTTTGCATGATCGTAAGATAGCTAGCATGATATTTTCATGGCTTGTCTGTTTTTTGATGTCATTGTTACGCTAGATCATTGCACATCCCGGTACACCGCCACAGGCATTCATATAGAGTCATATATGATTCCCTCACAAGTTGGGATGAGTCTCTGGACTTTATGAAAAATAAAAGAGGCCAAAGAAGCCCAAAAAAAAGAGAGGCCAAAGAAGCCAACCAAAAAGAAAAAAAAAGAAGAAAAGGAAAATAAAAAAATGAGAGAAAAGAGAGAATGGACAATGTTACTATCCTTTTTCCACACATGTGCTTCAAAGTAGCATCATGATCTTCATAATAGAGAGTCTCCTATATTGTGACTTTCATATACTAGTGGGATTTTTCATTATAGAACTTTTCTTGTATATTCCAATGATGGGCTTCCTCAAATTGCCCTAGGTCTTCGTGAGCAAGCAAGTTGGATGCACACCCACTTAGTTTATTTTGAGATTTCATACACTTATAGCCCTAGTGCATCCGTTGCATGGCAATGCCTACTAACTCACAATGATATCTATTGATGGGCATATCCATAGCCTGTTGATACGCCTAGTTGATGTTGGACCATCTCCTTTTTTGTCTTCTCCACAGCCGCCATATTCTATTCCACCTATAGTGCTATATCCATAGGTCACGCTCATGTATTGCGTGAAAGTTGAAAATGCTTGAGAACATTAAAAGTATGAAACAATTGCCTGGCTTGTCACCGGGGTTGTGCATGATGAAATAATTTGTGTGGTGAAGATGGAGCATAGCCAAACCATATGATTTATGTAGGGATAACTTTCTTTGGGCATGTTATTTTGAGAAGACATGATTACTATATTAGTATGCTTGAAGTATTATTGTTTTTATGTCAAATGATAGACTATTGCTTTGAATCACTCGTGTCTTAATATTCATTCCATGATTAGATTATATGATTAAGATTATGCTAGGTAGCATTCCACATAAAAAATTATTTTTTTTGTCATTTACCTATTCGAGGACGAGTAGGAATTAATCTTGGGGATGTTGATACGTCTCCATCGTATCTATAATTTTTGATTATTTCATGCCAATATTCTACAACTTTCATACACTTTTGGCAACCTTTTATACTATTTTTGGGACTAACATATTGATCTAGTGCCCAGTGCCAGTTCCTGTTTGTGCATGTTTTTTTGTTTCACAGAAAATCCATATCAAACGGAGTCCAAACGAGATAAAAACTTACAGAGATTTTTTTGGTATATATGTGAATTTTGGGAAGTGGAATAAACACAAGGCGGTGACCGAGGAACCCACAACCCACAGGGGTGCGCCCTGGGGGGTAGGGCGCGCCCAGGGGGCTTGTGGCCACCCAGAAGGTCGGTTGGAGGTGTCCTTTGGACGCAAGGAAGCTAATATTCGGATAAAAATCGTGTTAAAATTTCAGACCAATCGGAGTTATGGATCTCCGGAAATTTAAGAAACGGTGAAAGGCCAGAACCTGAGAGCGCAGAAACAGAAGGAAACAGAGAGAGATCCAATCTCGGAGGGGCTCCCGCCCCTCCGCCGCCATGGAGGCCATGGACCAGAGGGGAAACTCTTCTCCCATCTAGGGGGAAGATCAAGGAAGAAGAAGAAGAAGCAGGAGGGGGGCTCTCTCCCACTCTCTCCCGGTGGCACCGGAACGCCGCCAGGGCCATCATCGTGACGACGATCTACACCAACAACTTCACGGCCGTCATCACTAACTCTCTCCCCCTCTATGCAGTGGTGTAACACCTCTTCTTCCAGCTGCAATCTCTACTTAAACATGGTGCTCAATGCTATATATTATTTCCCAATGATGTATGGCTATCCTATAATGTTTGAGTAGATCCGTTTTGTCCTATGGGTTGATTGATGATCGTGATTGGGTTGAGTTGCATGTTTTATTATTGGTGCTGTCCTACGGTGCTCTCCGTGTCGCGCAAGCGTGAGGGATCCCCGCTGCAGGGTTTGCAATATGTTCATGATTTGCTTATGGTGGGTTGCTAGAGTGATAGAAGCTTAAAACCTGAGTATGTAGGTTGTTTGCGTATGGGAGTAAAGAGGACCTTATAACTTATAATGTTATGGTTGGGTTTTACCTTAATAATCTTTATTAGTTACGGATGTTTGCCAGAGTTCCAGTCGTAAGTGCATATGATCCAAGAAGAGAAAGTATGTTAGCTTATGCCTCTCCCTCATATAAAATCGCAATAATGATTACTGGTCTAGTTATCAATTGCCTAGGGATAAATAACTTTCTTGTGACAAAAATCTCTATACTAAAACTAACTTAGTTGTTTCTTTATCTAAACAGCCCTAGTGTTTATTTACGTGTTTTTTATTATCTTGCAAACCTATCCTATCACACCTACAAAGTACTTCTAGTTTCATACTTGTTATAGGTAAAGCAAACGTCAAGCGTGCGTAGAGTTGTATCAGTGGTCGATAGAACTTGAGGGAATATTTGTTCTACCTTTAGCTCCTCGTTGGGTTCGACACTCTTATTTATCGAGAAAGGCTACAAATGATCCCCTACACTTGCGGGTTATCAACCACCAGCCTCAGAAAGACCATCGCCACCTTAAGATCCAGACTCTGAGTCGCCGACACAACCCCGGAGTTCGCTGCTGTCGATCAAGAGGGGCCGCCGCCCCAATTCCGTGCACTACAGGGAGCACCCACTGTCGCGCCAGCCACTGTCGTCGCCCATGCAACGGCAACAGCTGCCGCGATCCCGCATCTAGCGCCGTGCACGCCAGAGGAAGCTCCCGCCGCCGCGCGCATCCTGCAACATCCCTGGGAGCGGGATCCCAAGATCCGCCACCACCAATGCCGCCACAAGGACACACCACCTGGGCCGTCATCCCCGGCAGAGGGGACGCCGCCGCCGCCATGACCGGAGCCGCGTCTCCAAGGATCCATCACTGTTGATTGGACACATCCTCACCCTACATACGAAGCCGCCGGAGCAACACCGAACCACCGGGAAAGAGGAACTCCGGATTGGATCTCACGCCGCCAGTCCCTGCAGACCTCTGGGCTGCAGCCCAGATCCCCGTCGTCCTCATCACCGGTGGCGCCCGGGCCTTGCCAGCGTCCGCCCCTGGGGACGACGAGGTGGAAGAGAGGGGGAAGGTGGCGGCGACCAGGGAGCTAGCCC
>NC_041383.1:56257985-56287245 GCF_002162155.2 Triticum dicoccoides
CCCTCCCCCGATCGCCCTGGAAGGAGCGAGCGAGGGTGAGCTTTACCACAACTTGGCAATACAAATTTATTGCATCATCAAATAATATTACGAGCCAAATACTTTCCAGGCAATGGTATAGCACATGCTGTAAACTTGCCCACATGACCGCATTTTCTTATGTCCACGTGTTTTTCAAGTGTTGCCATCAAAATCAACACGTATTGCAACAACAGTACCAGCCAATCAATGCGCATTGCCTTCGGCTGATTTGAAGTGATATTTCCAATTACCAAAATCTTTGACCATATAAATTTTCAGAGAAATGATATTGACATTATGCAACACAAAGAGTTTGTCATAAAGTTGAAGGACACAAGATAGGTGGTAGGAAGTAACCGATGGTTTTCCCACAATCAAGGAGGATAGTGTCTGCATGTACGGTTGCATAGCAGGATGCAGCCCTATAAATTCAAAAACACGTAGAGCAGCTAGCAAGGGCCTTTGGTTTCCAGATTTCGGTGATGCTGGCACAATGCCATAGCCTCAATTTCATCTCCACATTTCTAGGGTTTGCTAGCTAGGCTTGGAAGGCAATAGGGAACTTACACGTGCAAATCATGTCAGATCATCTGTTCCGCACTTTCAAATGCGCACGGTGTTGCCCTTGTGCCTCACTCAGAATTGAGTTATCAGCACCGGAGCCACACGCGAGCAAAGGAGCGGAAGCTGAACCTGCAATCTCACACAGTTGCGAGATAGGAGATGATGGACGTAAATCAAAAATGTTCTTTACTGTTTTCTCTCAACTAGAGTTGTGGCCCGTGCATCCCACTTAGCCAGTGCCGTCCATTGAGGGATATTGCGCCTTCCTAGAGAGTTATGTTGATCATCAAGAAAGAACCGAGTGCAACTACTGCTCCGGTCAGAATACTTGGTGGGACGCGGCGGCAGCGAAATTCGCGAAATATGTGGACATCTCTACCTTGATTGGGAAGGTTAACTTTAAGCATTGTTTTGGATAAGCAAATCAAACGGCGCATGTGCTAGCTAGTTTTAGCTATTGTAATAAAGTTTTTTCTAGTTGGACCGACGAGCCTCCAAATTGTCTGATGAATGGTGAGCAAGCTCGTAGACGATGTATCTCTATTGATTAATCAATAAAGATAGCCATGATGACCTTCCTTAAAAAACGAGTGCAGACCCATACAATCATAACGCCAAACCGATCAAGGAGCAGACAAGTAACAACCGCTTGGTTGTAGCCCACCAAGTGACAATTATGCAAAGTTAAATGTAGATGTGTCCTATATGGAGAGGGATGGGTCGGCTGGTTCCGGAATGATATTTCGCGACTGTCATGGACAGGTGATTTTCGTTGCAACACGTGTCATGCTCAATTTCCTAGATCCCTTCGAGGCGGGTTTTTGCTTGCGAGGATGGACTTCGACTGGCCCTTCAATGGACGAACTTGCTTTAGTACTGGAGACTGATACAGGAGCGGTAGAATCTCTTATTCATGATATGCTCGAAAAGCCGTTCAAATATGGCCACCGACCGGAAGAGATTTCTTTAGCTTTAATCGTGACCACAAAAAAACTAGTCATCACCTCGCCTATGTGGCACACTTTTTGTTGGATGGGGAACTTCATGAAGGATTTAGCTAATATGGTTGATGAAGATTGTAGTAGTATTGGTTTTACAATCAATGAATTTCTTTCGGGTACTACTATGGCGGTAAGCCAGCCAGAGAAACAATCTGCACCGGTGAGTTGTGTAGTTCTTCACTGCTAGGAGGTCATCTGGACAAGATGCGAAAGCGGCTTCTTATGTAGAAGCAACAGTAAGGGGGTTTGTCACTGATCCTGCAAATTCTGTTATCCAGTACCTGCGACACTAAGTTAACAGTGGCTGAAAGGGTACGCAAGCATTACAGCTCAGTGGCAGCAAAGTTTGACAGTGTCGGCTGCAATGAAAGATGTAGGTCCGCTATAGAGAGCACGAACGCGACACAGACATTTGTCTTTAACGTGGGAAAAAAGGTTCGCAAAGTGAACACCTAGAGTGTCATTGCCAATCCAAGAACAAGCCGAAACACAGTGGAGAGACAGTTGCCAATCTTCACACGCGTAATGGAGCGGAAGAAAGAAATGCCAAAAGCAAGGTATTTCGAGAAGTTTGCCTGAAGTTTATGCCTCCGATATGTTGAATTATAGATGAGCTTTGGGCCCATACAAATAATAATTCCTGGTTAATATCTAAGGCTCATATGGGGCGCCTAACATTGATTGATGGAAAGTTTAGTACCATACTGCTACGGAAGAAGAGTTGAGACCTCTTTATAAGGTATTCTCTTCTTCATGCTAACGGAGGTTGAGAAGAGAAGTGGTCACGCACGCTACTCCTCCATTGTCCGACTCGCCACGCCTCGCCCGCATGTCGTGTTCCGTGAACCAGCTGAGCTTAGACCTATGTCATGCGTGCGCTTTATTTTTGCTAGTCAGAAACAGTTAATTAATCAGATATTAATTACGAGTTCCTAATGGAAGTGTCATTGCCCAAGATGTTGGACTGTGAGTTGTTTGCCGAGTTGGTTGTGAGCCTAAGCCTAGGCAGATGACTCCCACCTAATGGCCTATATATTGGTGGTAGTGGCAACTCCAGCGGACATGCTCAGTTCCTCCTTGCGCATAACCCTAGCTGTCATATACTATTCCACTTAGAGCATCTCCAGCCGTTCGGCCCCCCAGGGCGCCGAAAAAGAGCGGCTTGGGGGTGAGCCGGCGATAAACTCGGCGCTGGGGCGGTTCGGCACCCAGCCGTCATCCTCCAGGTCGGGCCCAGGCGCCGATCCCAGTGTTCAGCTCAATTATGTCCAAAAACGGTCTGATATCTGCGTGAATCGGCCCATATTCGGCGCGGTTCGGCGTGTTTCGGTGTGAATTTTCGCATACAAATAGAAATTAATTAGTTTGTCACATAGTTCGGCATGGATCGGCGTGTTTCGGCGTGTTTCATCACATAAATCAAATAGTTCAATACAAATTATAAAGTTTAACAAATTAAAACTCAAGTTTCATCACACGTCATTCCCGGCCTCGCCCTTGAGCCTCCATAGGTGCTCCACCAGATCGTGTTGCAATTCTTGATGCACCTGTGGATCTCGGATCTCCTGACGCATATTGAGGTAGTTAGTCCAGTTTGCCGGTTGCTAGTGATCAACTTGGGCAAGAGGACCCTGCTTGTAATATGGTTTTGTCCCAAACATTGGTTCTTCCTACTCGCTCCCAATGATCATGTTGTGCAAGATGACACAGCAAGTCATGATCTCCCACATTTGATATTTCGACCAGGTTAGAGCAGGGAACCGGACAACAACAAATCGATATTGGAGCACACCAAATGCTCGCTCGACATCCTTTATGCAAGCCTCCCGAATCTTGGCAAACCAGGCGTTCTTGCCCCCTGGCACAGGGTTCGAGATGGTCTTCACAAATGTCGACCATTTCGGATAGATGCCATCAGCTAGATAGTACCCCTTGTTGTACTGCCGCCCATTGACCTCGAAGTTCACCAGAGGAGAATGACCTTCAACAAGTTTGGCAAAGACTGGGGAGTACTGGAGGATGTTGATGTCATTGTGAGTTCCTGGCATCTCAAAGAAAGAGTGACAAATTCAGAGGTCCTGTGTTGCCACTGCCTCAAGTACCACACTGTAACCGCCTTTGGTGCCTTTGTACAACCCCTGCCAAGCAAATGGACAGTTCTTCCATTTTCAATGCATGCAGTCGATGCTTCCAAGCATCCCAGGAAATCCTCTTGCTGCATTCTGTGCTAGGATCCGAGCAGTGTCTTCCGCATTGGGTGTACGCAAGTACTGCGGTCCAAACACTGCCACCACTGCCCTGCAGAACTTATAGAAACACTCAATGGTGGTGGACTCAGCCATGCGCCCATAGTCGTCGAGTGAATCACTGAGAGCTCTGTATGCAAGCATACTCATAGCTGTTGTGCACTTCTGGATCGCGGTAAATCCAAGTGTGCCGGTGCAATCCATCTTGCACTTGAAGTAGTTGTCGAACTCCCGGATGGAATTCACAATCCTGAGGAAAAGCTTTCGGCTCATCCGATAACGGCGCCAAAATGTTTTCTCACCGTGCAATTGAGAGTCAGGAAAGTAGTTCGAGTAGACCATGCAGTAGCCTTCCAGACGATGCCGGTTCTTTGCTTTCACCCGCCCAGGCACCGAGCCACCTCACCGCGGCTTTTCACTGCTCGCGAGCAGGTCGGCGAGGGCGGCGAACACCATGAGATGCTCCTGCTCCTGGACGTCGGCTTCGGCTTCCTCCTCATCTTCGGAGTCCATTGCCGGGCCGGGCAATTAACCGAACACCTTGCGGGCGAGGTGGGCGCTAGCCGGCCGGTGTACAGACCCTGCGCGGCCGAAACTCCGGAAAAAGTTGACCGGACGGCGGCGAAGAGGCTTCCTCGGCGAAACCCCTTCTTTTTCCGGCGGGAGATGGTCTACCTAGCTGCGGTGGGCGGTGGATGCCACCGGGATCGGCAAGGTGGCGCAGGGTGGCGGCCGAGCGTGGGGGGGTAAGAGGCGAATCTGGACAGGTGGCTTGACTTTTCGCCTGCCAATGTGGCCCCAGGAGCGCTTTTCTCTTGCGCCGGTGCCCCCGAGCGCCCCCAAGTGCGCCGGGTTCGGCCTGCGATCGCCGGGCGCAAAATGGGCCGATCCGGTGGAATTCGGCGTCCTGGGGGCGCGACTGGGCCGTTTATTCGGTGCTGGCGCGGAAAACTCGCCTCGGGAGGCTATTCTGGGGGCAGCTGGAGATGCTCTTATTGTTGCTACTTCCGTCGATCCCATCATGTCGACCACGTGCATGGGAGAGCAGGCCTTCGAAACCCCGCCCTTTGCGATCCTACATTGGGAGAAGGGCAATAATATAAGGTTTTTAGGGAGCGTCTCAGCACGATTGCTCCCTGTTTGTCTTTGTGACTTTGTCCTTGTCCTATGCTTCGACTACTTCCACGACACAGCCGTCATGGTTGTCGACACCGCCACCAAGAAGAATGTTGCGGAGGAAGCCGCTGCCACCTCGGTGGCTTTAGCCTGGACTATGAGAGGGCATGATCTGCTCATCCCCTATTTACTCATTCATGTGCTATGCGTATTTACTGTGTTCATAGATGTTTCGGTTCACTGTTCGGTACATGCTCACATGTTTAGATATTGGTATGGGCTTCACACTGATACTGCTAGCATCATGATTTATTCGTGGATTAAATTAATCAAAAAATTCTAATATATCCACAAATCCAAAAACTTTATTTAAACAGGTACTTTTTGATTCAAGGCTTTGCTACAACATCGAAATAGGGGCGGCACACATTTTAAGCATTGGCATAGCAAGATTATCTTGTGGCTCACAACGAAGAAAGTGTTCTGGGTCGCTAGTGGCACTCCCACTAGAACGATTGCTCCTGAAGAAAAGGCGTTTACGAAGGAAACCACCATCTTTTTGTGGGAGCCATTATGAGTGCGATCAGAGATAAATTAGTTGACGTATGTCGGTATATACGGGTTGCCAAGAACTTATGGGATGCGCTCGAAGTTAATTAAGTTTGGTGTAACCAATGTTGGAAGAGAGTTGTATGCTATGGAGCAGTTCCATTATTACATGATGGTTGATAGCCGTCCTATATTGGACCAGGCTCATGAGGTACAATGCTATCACTAAGGAGCACGAGCTCCTAAAATGTAAGTTACCGGACACGTTTGTTGCGGGATGCATAATTGCTAAACTCCTCTTCCTTGAGATACTTTGCTACTTCTCTCAAGCATTTGAGATGTGAATTCTCGGTTAAGGATGTCATTGGTCATCAGAGTGATAAGCAAAATTCGGGAGCAAATGACTCATACATGAAAGGGACCGAGGGATCTTCTACCACAAATATGATGCGGAAGAATCTCCGCAAGTTCAACGGAATGAACATGGTCCAGCAGAATACCACCTTCAAGAAGAAGGGTAAGCAGAAAGACGAAAAGAAAGATGACTTCACTAATCATAGATGTATGGTACCATTTTTCCAGGAGATGCGTAGAAGAATGAAAGATCATTGTGGAACATATCAGAACTGAAGAACAACATGCCGACATATTATATACTATATATGTAGAATTATATATAGCGTAGGAATATTCAATGTCAAGAAAGAAATGATATCAGTAGAGGCACAATTATTCCATTTAGTTACGCTTCTCAGAAATCTCTTCTTAAGAGTAATACTATATATGCAGAATTATACTCCCCCCGACCGGAAAAACTTGTCGGGGGAATGGACGTATCTAGTCGTATTTTAGTGTTAGATACACCCATTTTTAGTCATTTCTATGATAAGTATTTCTGGACGGAGGGAGTATCTAATGTTAACATTTGTTGTCTATTACTGAGAACTACCTAGTTTTACGTATGTTGCTACAAAACAATTACAATACTAGATAAAAAGAATATAAACAATGACTATGGGATATATACTTACATTATCTTTTAGAAAAAGACTACACACAACAGTTCAATCTTGCTAGTGATATATAGAATAACAGAAGTGTGATGGACTATAACTTCATAACATATTTGTCTAATATCCAAAATTTCTGTAATATGGTCAGATGGAGGGCCGCCGTCAGCGTCCGTCCACATCCATCGCGGGCTACCATACAGTCGCCGAAAGTAGCCCACACGCTAACGGAGAACTGCACGCACCGCCCTTCTGACGCTGCCCGGGTTCGATGGTCCAAGCCTAGTTGGCACCGCCACCACCAGAAGAGCATCACCACAACCATGCCACCACCTTCACCGGCCGTGCATGCCATGGCAAAGGTGGCCACCTGCATCCCGCACTTCCCGGAGAATGGATCTGCTGAACCACACTAGTAGAAAAAGGTTCTAATGTGCAGTTCATTAGTCCCGGTTTGAAATTGAGCCGGCACTAATATGACCATTAGTGCCGGTTCTAACGGCTAGGCGGGCCGCTCCCTTTAGTACCGGTTCGTGCGGAACCTTTAGCACCGGTTCGTGCCACGAACCGGTACTAAAGGGTGTGATGGCAGGATGTTATCAAATTGGGGCCCGTCCAGCACCTTTAGTACCGGTTCTTGTCACGAACCGGTACTATAGGTCATCCTGCATATAAACCCTTCATCCAACTCGCTCTGTTCTTTCCCCTTTCCCCTCTCCTCCTCTCTGTTCTTCCTCTTCTCCCCTCGAACTCATCACACATTTTGCCCAAATTTTGTCAAGATTTGAAGGCCCCCATCCATTCAAGTGATCACAAAGGTTAGCAACTTTGTTCTTTCATCTTTCATTGCTAGATTAGCTCTTGCAATGCTTTATATAGTGATTGATTTGTGGGTTTTAGTAATTTGGGAGGAATTATATGTGGTACTACATTTGATTTATATGCAATTTGAGCTTAAAATAACTCTTACTTTTCATATGTATGTGTGGTTTACTTAGTGCCTTCTCGTCTCCGTCGTAACCACCGTCGATTGTCCGCACCGACCCGTCGCCGGCACCACCTTGTGGTGAGCCTCTTGTTCTTATCCTTTTTATATAAAAAAAATCATGTTTTGTATCATTTAGATATATAGTTACTTGTATAATTATCTTACCCGTACGTTGTTTGTTATACATAGTGCAATGGTTTTTTGATATCCGTCCCCGTCGGCCCTCGTCCGTGTTATGATTCGGATGTGGTATATTTTCTTTTAAAACTATTTGTTGCATTTCGTGTTTATGACAAATTGTGCCCATCAAGTTGACATAGATATTTTTATCTAGTAGGTATGTGAACTGGAAATTCCAACCGACCCTATTGTCGAGAGGTTAAATTTAGTTGAAAGAGAAAATGAGTATTTGAAAGAAAAATTGAAAAGAATTGAAGGGGAGAAGATGGAATTGGAGTTGCATGTTGCCGATGTCGTCGATGACCACAAGATCAAGATGGAGAAAATGCGGTTGAAGATTAGAAAGATTAGAAAATATGCCATTGATAGTGTGGCTTGGTATCATTATGTTGTTGGATCAATTGTTACCTTAGTTGCGACCTTGATCGCATTTGTTGTTGCATTTAAATTCTTTAGCTAGAGAGTTATTTGTATGTTGCATTTAAGTGTTGTATGACCTTTATGTATGAACTTTATGTATGAACTTGTATTAATTTGGTCTATTCGGTGGTGTGTAAGGAAGATGCGCTGACAATGGATGTACGATGACCGATGCTCTCCCCAGTTCATTGATGGCGTGCATACCTTTTTTATTGCGGCTCAGGCAAACAAGCGGGTGGATGGTTTTATGCCTTGTCCATGTGCTGGCTGGAAGAATGGTCACAATTACTCTAATTCAAGAACCATTCACGTCCACCTGTTTGAGTCTGTTTCATGCCCCACTATAATATTTGGACCAAGCACGGAGAAAGATGGGTTATGATGGAAGACAATGAAGAAGAAGAGGACGACGATAGCTATCCTGGCCATGGGTTCCCTGAATACGATGATACAACAATGGGGGAAGAAGCTGAGCTGGCCATGCGGGAAGAAGCTAAAGAAGAGGCATCAGATGAGCCCACTGATGATCTAGGTCGGGCCATTGCCGATGCAAAGAGAAACTGTGCAAGTGAAAAGGAGAAGAAGAAGTTGCAGCACATGTTAGAGGATCACAAGAAATTGTTGTACCCGAATTGCGAAGGTGACAAGAAAAAGCTAGGCACCACACTGGAATTGCTGTAATGGAAGGCAGAGAATGGTCTATCTGACAAGGGATTTGCAAAGTTGCTACTAATGATAAAGAATATGCTTCCAAAGGACAACGAATTGTCCGAGAATACGTACAAAGCGAAGAAGGTTGTCTGCCCTCTAGGTTTAGAGGTGCAGAAGATACATGCATGCCCTAATGACTGCATCCTCTACCGCAGTGAGTATGAGGATTTGAACGTGTGCCCGGTATGCGGTGCATTGCGCTATAAGATCAGCCGCGATGACCCTGGTGATGTCGAGGGCGAGCGCCCCAGGAAGAAGATTCCTGCGAAGGTGATGTGGTATGCTCCTATAATACCACGGTTGTAACATTTGTTCCAAAACAAAGAGCATGCCAAGGCGATGCAATGGCACGGAGAAGACCGTAAGAAAGACGAAAAGTTGAGAGTACCCGCTGACGGGTCGCAGCGGAGAAGAATCGAGAGAAAGTGTAGGGAGGAGTTTGCAGGTGACCCAAGGAACGCATGGTTTGGTCTAAGCGCAGATAGCATTAATCCTTTTGGGGAGCAGAGCAGCAACCATAGCACCTGGCCTGTGACTCTATGTTTGTATAACCTTCCTCCTTGGTTGTGCATGAAGCGGAAGTTCATTATGATGCCAGTGCTCATCCAAGGCCCTAAACAACCCGGCAACGACATTGATGTGTACCTAAGGCCATTAACTGAAGAACTATTATAGTTGTGCAATGGAAAAGGTGTACGTGCATGGGATGAGCACAAACAGGAAGAATTTGACCTAAAGGCGTTGCTGTTCATGACCATCAATGATTGGCCTACTCTTAGTAACCTTTCAGGACAGACAAACAAGGGATACCGCGGATGCACGCACTGTTTGGATCATACCGACAGTATATATTTGGATAGTTGTAGGAAGAATGTGTACCTGGGACATCGTCGATTTCTTCCGAGCAGGCATCCCGTAAGAAAGAAATGCAAGCGTTTCAAAGGTGAGGTGGATCACCGGACGAAGCCTCGCCACCGTACTGGTGCTGATGTACATGATATGGTCAAGAATTTTAAGGTAATCTTTGGAAAGGGTCCTGGCGGACAACCTATTCCGAAGGACTCGCACCCATGTGGAAGAAGAAATCTATATTTTGGGACCTGCCCTATTAGAAAGACCTAGAGGTCCGCTCCGCAATCGATGTGATGCATGTGACAAAGAATCTTTGCGTGACCCTGCTTGGCTTCTTGGGCGTGTATGGGAAGACAAAAGATACACCGGAGGCACGAAAGGACCATCAACGTATGCATGGAAAAGACGGCATACATCAGGGTCAGGCCAGCTATGCTCTTACCAAAGAAGAAAAGGAAATCTTCTTTGAATGCCTGCTCAGTATGAAGGTACCGTCTGGCTTCTCGTCGAATATAAAGGGAATAATAAATATGAAAGAGAAAAAGTTTCAGAACCTAAAGTCTCATGACTGCCACGTGATTATGATGCAACTGCTTCCGGTTGCATTGAGGGGGCTTCTACCGGAAAATGTTCGATTAGCCATTGTGAAGCTATGTGTATTCCTCAATGCAATCTCTCAGAAGGTAATCGATCCAAAAAAATACCAAGGTTACAGAATGATTTGGTGCAATGTCTTGTTAGTTTCGTGTTGGTGTTCCCACCATCCTTCTTCAACATCATGACGCACGTCCTAGTTCACCTTTGCGAAGAGATTAACGTTTTGGGTCCTATATTTCTACACAATATGTTCCCCTTTGGGAGGTTCATGGGAGTCTTAAAGAAATATGTTCATAACCGTGCTAGGTCAGAAGGAAGCATCTCGAAGGGCCATGAAAATGAGGAGGTCATTGAGTATTGTATTGACTTTATTCCCGACCTTAAGCCGATTGGTGTTCCTGAATCGCGACATAAGGGCAGACTAGATGGAAAAGGAACGCTAGGTGGGGATCAAATAATATGTATGGACGGGCATTCTCTCACTGAAGCACACTACACAGTTCTACAGAATTCCGCCTTGGTGGCTCCGTATATGGAGGAACACAAGAATTTTCTACACTCCAAACACCCGAAGCAGTCTGACGACTGGATTACGCGTGAACAAATGAGGACTTTCGTCAGTTGGTTGCAGACACGTGTCATGCATGATGGCGATATTGAAGATGACCTGTACTTGCTATCCCAGTTACCTTCTTTGAATATAATGACTTTCAAAGGGTACGATATAAATGGGAATACATTTTACACGATCGCCCAAGATAAGAAGAGCACCAACCAAAACAGTGGTGTCCGCTTTGATGCAACAACCAACACGGGAAAGGAAACATATTATTGTTACATAGAGGACATATGGGAACTTAACTATGGTGGTGGTTTCAAGGCCCCTTTGTTTCAGTGCAAATGGGTCAATATGACACGAGGCGGGGTAACGGAAGACCCGCAGTATGGAATGACAACAGTGGATCTCAACAATCTTGTGTATGCAGATGAACCATTCGTCCTAGCCAATGATGTGGCGCATGTTTTCTATATGAAAGACATGTCTACCAGGCCGAGAAAAAGAAAAGATAAGGAAGCGAATGGATCATACGATGAGCCAAAGCGCCACATAGTTCTTTTAGGGAAAAGAAACATCGTGGGAGTGGATAACAAGACAGACATGTCAGAAGATTATGAAAAGTTTGATGAAATTGCTCCATTCAAAGTGAATATTGATCCGAGCATCCAGTTAAATGATGAAGATTGTCCATGGTTACGGCACAAAGGGACACACGCAAAGAAAAAGTTTCACACCCAAAGATCCCACACTGGCATGTGATAGGCTTCACCGTCATCACTTTCTTCTGTAGTGACTTTCTAGACTTATATATCTGCAAAGTGCCGCTTCGAACAAACCGGAGGGAATCTTTGTAATAGTTAGGATACTTATGTGTTTTGGTATTTGAAACGCGAAGAAATTTTATGTGCAAAAATTGGATGCACTTCGTCTACAAATTAGTTCATCAAATAATTCAAATTTAAACTATTCAAATTTGAAAACTACTCTAACAGAAAGTTTGTAATATTTCGTAACTATAGAAAAATTGTTCAGAAATAAATAAATGGAGATAAATAAAGTAGAAAAGAAAAATACTAATTTTTTTGAGACAAAAACTAAATAAAAATAATAATTAAACTATTCAAATTTGAAAACTAGTTGCACTAACAGAAAGTTTGTAATTTTTTGTACCTAAAGAAAAAATATTCAGAAATAAATAAATAAAAATAAATAAAGTAGAAAAGAAAAGAAATTTAATTTTTGTTGAGACAAAAACTAAATAAAAAAAGCCCACCTACTGGGCCAAAGCGGCCTGCATACGACTAGAAACCCAACCTCATACTAAAGGGGTGCCTTTAGTACCGGTTGTAGCCACCACCCGGTACTAAAGGGGTGCGCTTCCCGCCGCTTCGCCTGTCCAAAACAGACCTTTAGTATCGGTTAGTGGCTCCAACCGGTATGAAAGGTAGGTTCTATATAAAAAAACACTTAAAAAAAATTCGTCAGTTCTCCCTTTGTTTCTTCTCCTCTGCCCCGTCGCCGCCGCCCCTCGTCGCCGCCCCCGTCCCGCGCCGTCGCCGCCCTCATCCCGCGCCGTCCCCGTCCCCGTCGTCACCATCCCCGTCGCCGCCGCCCCTCATCGCTGCCCCCGTACCGCGCCGTCGCCGTCCCCGTCGCCCCATCCCGCACCATCGCCGTCCGGCTCCTCGCCTCGCCATCTCGGTCGGCTTGGATCGACATCGCCTCGACGTCGCCGTCGCCTGGACCTCGCCGTCGCCGTCACCTCGACCTCGCCCGCGCGCGCTGTGAGCCCCTCCCTCGGCCTCTCCTCCCTCCAATCCACCGTGCCGCCGCCAGCGCCGGCCGCGCGCGCACACACACACACACACACTACACGCGCGCGCACACAAACACACACACTCACACTACACGCGCGTGCGCACACACACACAATTTTTCTATTTTTAGTTTTTAGTTTTTTCTGTTTTTTTGTTTTTCATACAAAGTTTTAGATGAATTAATTAATTAGATTAGATTAATGTCAAATAGTATATAGAAATGTTAGAAATGTTATAGAAATGTCAGAAATTTTAGAAATGTTAGTTTTAGCTAGATGAATTAGATTAATTTCAAATTGTTATATAAATGTTAGTTTTTAGTTTCTTATAATTTAAGTTATACAATTTTAGAATTTGCATATAAGAAATCACAATCCAATCATTTAAAAAATGTTACTTTTGTGGCGTATAGTATTTGCTCTCGACGATGCCCGACCCGCATCCTCACCGTCGACCCGTTCGCGACGACTTCCTACTTCGGAGGGCCCATGTTCGGGACTGGGCTCCGCCGGGCTGGCACTAGGAGATGCTACCTTCAGGGGCTTGCCACTTGGTGAGGAACCCGGGTCCCGTCGTCGACCCTGAGCTCCTTTGGTGGCGTTCCCGTGGGCCACTTTCGGTGTGGAGGGAGCCGGTGATGACTGCAAGTATACGGGATAGTTGTAGCCTCTTTTGATAAGTAATAGTGTCTAACCCAACGAGGAGCTAAAGGTAGAACAAAAACTCTCTCAAGTCCTATCGGCCACAGATACGACTCTACGCACGCTTGACGTTCGCTTTACCTAGAACAAGTATGAAACTAGAAGTACTTTGAAGGGGTGATAGGATAGGTTTGCAAGATAATAAAGGACACGTATATAAAAAGTAGGGGCTGTTTAGATAAAGATGCAATAATGTAAATATAGCGAGTGTGGAAAAGTGGTGGTAGGAGTTGTGAAATTGTCCCCAAGCAATTGACTACTTTACTAGACCGATAGCAAGTTTAATGTGGGAGAGGCCACTGCTAGCATGTCATCCCTGACTTGGAATTCTATGCACTTATGATTGGAACTATTAGCAAGCACTCCGCAACTACTAACGTTCATTAAGGTAAAATCCAACCATAGCATTAAGATATATTGGTCCCTCTTCAATCCCGTATGTATAAATTTCTATGCTAGTCTGGAGCTTCTATCACTATTGCCCTCCAATACATAGTCCTATCAACATACAACTAACCCTATGGTGTGATTCACGCGCACACTCATATGATGGGCACCATAGGACAGCAACATAACCACAAGCAAATTAAATCAATCATAGCAATTCATCAACCACCAATAGGGCAACGAAGATCTACTCAGACATCATAGGATGGCAACACATCATTGGAAAATAATATGAAGCATAAAGCACCATGTTCAAGTAGAGCGTACAACGGGTTGGGGGAGAGTGGACCGCTGTATATAGAGGGGGGGAAGGTGATGGAGATGTTGGTGAAGATGACGGTGGTGTTGGTGAAGATCGCGGTGATGATGATGGCCCCCGGCGGCGTTCCGGCGCCACCGGAAGCAAGGGGGAGAGAGCCCCCCTTCTTCTTCTTCTTCCATGACCTTCTCCCTAGATGGGAGAACGGTTTGCCCTCTGGTCCTTGGCTCCCATGGCGTGGGAGGGGCGAGAGCCCGTCCGAGATTGGATATGTCTCTCTGTCTCTCTCTGTTTCTGCGTTCCCTGATTCTACCCCTTCACCGTTTCTTAAATATCCGGAGATCCGTAACTTCGATTGGGGTGAATCTTTCGCCCAAATTTTTCTCATAAAATTAGCTTTCTTGCGGCGAAAGTAGAGCCTCAACCGCCTTACGGATGTCCCACGAGTGCCCAGGGCGTGCCCAGGGGTAGGGGGCATGCCCCCTGTCTCGTGGCCACCTCGGACACTGTTTTGCGTTGATTCTTCCTCCGGAAAATCTCAAATATTCCAAAATAATTCTCTGCCCGTTTTTATCCCGTTTGGATTCTGTTTGATATTGGTTTTCTGCGAAACATAAAACATGCAACAAACATGAACTGGCACTGGGCACTCGATCCATATGTTAGTCCCAAAAAATAGTATAAAAAGTTGCCAAAAGTATATAAAAGTTGAATAATATTGGCATGGAACAATCAAAAATTATAGATACGACGGAGACGTATCAGCATCCCCAAGCTTAATTCCTGCTCGTCCTCGAGTAGGTAAATGATAAAAAAGATAATTTTTGATGTGGAATGCTACCTAGCATAATCTTGATCATATGTCTAATCATGGCATGAATATTAAGACACGAGTGATTCAAGGCAATAGTCTATCATTTGACATAAGAACAATAATACTTCAAGCATACCAACCAAGCAATTATGTCTTATCGAAATAACATAGTCAAAGAAAGTTCATCCCTACAAAATCATATAGTCTGGCTATGCTCCATCTTCATCACACAAAGCATTCAAATCATGCACAACCCCGATGACAAGCCGAGCAATTGGTTCATACTTTTTAATGCGCTTCATTTTTTTCAACTCTTACGCAATACACGAGCGCAAGCCATGGACATAGCACTATGGTGGTATATGGTGGTGGTTATGAGGACAAAAAGGGAGAAGATAGTCTCACATCAACTAGGCGTATCAACGGGCTATGGAGATGCCCGCCAATAGATATCAATGTGAGTGAGTAGGGATTGCCATGCAACGGATGCACTAAGAGCTATAAGTGTATGAAAGCTCAAACTGGAAACTAAGTGGGTGTGCATCCAACTTGCTTGCTCATGAATACCTCGGGCGTTTGAGGAAGCCCATCATCGGAATATACAAGCCAAGTTCTATAATGAAAATTCCCACTACTATATGAAAGTGAAAGCATAGGAGGCTCTCTCTATGACGAACATGGTGCTACTCTGAAGCACAAGTCTTGTAAAAGGATAGTAACATTGCCCCTTCTCTCTTTTTCACTCATTTTTTTTATTTTATTTTTTTTGTTCTTCTCTTTTTTTCTTTTTTCTTTTTATTTTTTGGTGGGCTTCTTTGGCCTCTTTTATTTTTCATAAAGTCCGGAGTCTCATCCCGACTTGTGGGGGAATCATAGTCTCCTTCATCCTTTCCTCACTGGGGCAATGCTCTAATAATGATGATCATCACACTTTTATTTACTGACAACTCAATATTACAACTCAAAGCTAGAACAAAATATGGCTCTATATGAATGCCTCCGGCGGTGTTCCGGGATATGCAATGAATCAAGAGTGACATGTATGAAAATAATGAAGGTGGCCTTGCCACAAATACGATGTCAACTACATGATCATGCAAAGAGCAATATGACAATGATGAAACGTGTCATAATAAACGGAACGGTGGAAAGTTGCATGGCAATATATCTCGGAATGGCTATGGAAATGCCATATAGGTAGGTATGGTGGCTGTTTTGAGGAGGGTAAATAAGGGGTTTATGCTACCGGCGAAAATTGTGTGGTAAAATAGAGGCTAGCTAAGTGGAAGGATGAGTGTGCGTATATCCATGGACTCGCATTAGTCATAAAGAACTCATATACTTATTGCAAAAATCTACTTAGCCCTCGAAGCAAAGTACTACTACACATGCCCCAAGAGGGATAGATTGGTAGGAAAAGACCATCGCTCGTCCCCGACTGCCACTCATAAGGAAGGCAATGAAAAAAAACACCTCATGCTCCAACTTCGTTACATAACGGTTCACCATACGTGCATGCTACGGGACTTGCAAACCTCAACACAAGTATTTCTCAATTTCACAATTACCCAACTAGCATGAATCTAATATCACCACATTTATATCGCAAAACTATTGCAAGGAATCAAACATATCATATTCAGTGATCTACAAGTTTATGTAGGATTTTATGACTAACCATGTGAATGACCAATTCCTGTCATCTCTCTAAATAGTTATAAGTGAAGCAAGAGAGTTTAATTCTTTCTACAAAATATATTCCCACAGTCTAACAAATATAAGTGAAGCAAAAGAGCATTCTACAAATGGCGGTTTTCTATGTGAAGAGAAATAGGCAATCCAGACTTCAAATGATATAAGTGAAGCACATGAAGCATTCTATAAAGCCATACTCAAAAGATTTAAGTGAAGTACAATGAGCATTCTATAAATCAACCAAGGACTATCTCATACCAGCATGGTTCATAAAAGAAAGGTAAAAACTAAATGCAAAAGACGCTCCAGGATTGCACATAATGCATGAACGAAACGAATTCGAAAACATACCGATACTTGTTGAAGAAAGAGGGGATGCCTTCCGGGGCATCCCCAAGCTTAGACGCTTGAGTCTCCTTGAATATTTACTTGGGGTGCCTCGGGCATCCCCAAGCTTGAGCTTTTGCCTCTCTTCCGTTTCCTCATATCGATACATCCTCGATTAGACACTACATCCACACAAAACTTCAACAGAAAACTCGGTAAGATCCATTAGTATAATAAAGCAAATCACTACTCTAAGTACTGTTCCAAACCAATTCATATTTTGTTTTTGCATTGTGTATACTGTGAAATAACTTTTCCATGGCTTAATCCACTGATATAAATTGATAGGTTCATCAAAACAAGCAAACTATGCATCAAAAACAGAATCTGTCAAAAACAGAACAATCTGTAGCAATCTGAACATCCACCATACTTCTAGTACCCCAAAAATTCTACCAAAATTAGGAAAAATAAAAAAGTTGTACAGCAAGACAGTGCAAAAGGAATCAGAACCAATTGACGTTCCAGATAACAATGTAAAATCTTGCACTACAGCCAAAGTTTCTGTCCTGCACCGTACAAACCAACAAGCATTGTAAACAAACCTAAAGGCAAACCTTGGCACATTATTTTTATAATACAATGGAATTGTACAAGGGGATAATTATTTTTGATGAAAAATTTCTGTAATAAAGATTCACAAAGTTTCCGTGAGCATGAACAAAGTTCAAGGAGCTCTCCCACTTCAACAATGCTTGTCTCTCTCACTTTCACTTTCCTTTTTGAAAAGTTTTTTAGGTTCCCCACTTTATTTTTTTTCTTTTTAAACTATATAAAAGCACTCAATAGAAATAAATGACTCTCTAAAACTTCTGGGTTGTCTCCCTGGCAGCGCTTTCTTTAAAGCCATTAAGCTAGGCATATAGTGCTCACGTAATGGATCCACCCGGATCCCAAGGTATATCAAAGCCAATTTTAATTAACAATGATTTGTAATTTAGTAGTGAGCACAAAGTATTATATATCAAGCAACAACGAAGTCTAACTCTCTTCCTATGCATCGGCATGTCATAAAAGAACAATTCATGCACACATAATAAAGGCCAATGCATAGTATAAGCAGTTTCTTGCAATTTCATAGTATGGGAAACATAAAGAGGTGGAGAAATAGTTCCTCTCTCATAATAATTGCAAGTAGGACCAGCAAGCACATGCATATTACATTCATGAAAATCATCATGTGCAATGGTAAAAGGCAACCCATCAACATAATCCTTAATAAGCACAAACTTCTTCGATATAGTGTAGTTTTGAGAATTCAAAAAGATAATAGGACTATCATGCGTGGGTGCAATAGAAACAATTTCATGTTTTACATAAGGAACTATAGCAAGTTCATATCCATAAGCATAATTCATATTGGCATCTTGGCCACAAGCATAGCAAGCATCATCAAAAAGGGATATTTCAAGAGAATCAACGGGATCATAGCAATCATCCTTCGGTAAGCACGAAGGGGAATTAAATAATGTATGGGATAAAGAGTTACTCTCATTAGAAGGTGGGCACGGGTGATCAATCCGTTCCTCCTTTTGTTCTTCGCTCTCCTCCTCATTTGTTTCATCCAATGAGCTCACAGTTTCATCAATTTCTTCTTCCATAGCTTCCTGCAAAATATTAGTCTCTTCTTGGACAGCGGAGAAGACCTCAATATATGGTTTAACATAGGAATTAGAAGCATAATTATCATAACAATATTCAAGTATGGCAAAGTTTTCAGATTTATAGAGAGTAGCATCATCCTTTTCAATCAAATAAGAAATTTCATAAGCACCCTTAAAAGCAACAAATTCTTCAATTTGTTGAACATCATAGTAATTATAAACACACTTAGCATACGAAGATACGATTCCATTATCACTAAACAAGCAATGATAGGGTAGGTGTTTCTTATGGTCTTCAGAACAAGAAGTAAAACCATATAGTTCACATAAAGTCCAAGCATAGCATTGCAAACGCTGAATTTGATCCCATAATAGTTTCCCTTTTTCAGATATATGGTGTCGCACATAACAAGCATGCTCATCTGATTTTCCCTCAACTAAGCTAGTGGGGGTTTCAGCACGAGCACATAGGGATCAAAGACGATCCAAGTAAAAAGCTTCAGGAGTGCGATAGATTTTGAGTGGTTCTTCAACCATTGGTGTAGTAGGTACAACTATTTTTTTGGTATTTTGCGTTTCCTACCCATAACTAAAGATAGAAAACAACTAAGAACAACAAATAAAAATTACTCAGTGATAAAGCAAACAACCACACATGAGAATATTCACCCCATGCTATGACTCCCCGGCAATGGCGCCAGAAAAAGGTCTTGATGACACGCAAGTATACGGGATAGTTGTAGCCTCTTCCGATAAGTAAGAGTGTCGAACCCAACGAGGAGCTAAAGGTAGAACAAAAACTCTCTCAAGTCCTATCGGCCACAGATACGACTCTACGCACGCTTGACGTTCGCTTTAACTAGAACAAGTATGAAACTAGAAGTACTTTGAAGGTGTGATAGGATAGGTTTGCAAGATAATAAAAAACACGTAAATAAAAAGTAGGGCTGTTTAGATAAATATGCAATAAAGTAAATGTAGTGAGTGTGGAAAAGTGGTGGTAGGAGTTGTGAAATTGTCTCTAAGCAGTTCACTACTTTACTAGACCGATAGCAAGTTTTATGTGGGAGAGGCCACTACTAGCATGTCATCCCTGACTTGGAATTCTATGCACTTATGATTGGAACTATTAGCAAGCAGTCCGCAACTACTAACCTTCATTAAGGTAAAACCCAACCATAGCATTAAGATATATTGGCCCCCCTTCAATCCCGTATGTATCAATTTCTATGCTAGTCTAGATCTTCTGTCACTCTTGCCCTCCAATACATAGTCCTATCAACATACAACTAACCCTATGGTGTGATCCACGCGCGCGCTCATATGATGGGCACCATAGGACAGCAAAATAACCACAAGCAAATTAAATCAATCATAGCAATTCATCAACCACCAATAGGACAACGAAGATCTACTCAGACATCATAGGATGGCAACACATCATTGGAAAATAATATGAAGCATAAAGCACCATGTTCAAGTAGAGGGTACAGCGGGTTGCGGGAGAGTGGACCGCTGTAGATAGAGGGGGGAAGGTAATCGAGATGTTGGTGAAGATGACGATGGTGTTGGTGAAGATCGCCTTACGGATGGCCCACGAGAGCCCAAGGCGTGCCCCCCTGTCTCGTGGCCACCTCGGACACTGTTTCGCGTTGATTCTTCCTCCGGAAAATCCAAAATATTCCAAAATAATTCTCCGTCCGTTTTTATCCCATTTGGATTCCGTTTGATATTTGTTTTCTGTGAAACATAAAACATGCAACAAACAGGAACTGGCACTGGGCACTTGCTCAATATGTTAGTCCCAAAAAATAGTATAAAATGTTGCCAAAAGTATATAAAAGTTGAATAATATTGGCATGGAATAATCAAAAATTATAGATACGACGGAGACGTATCAGCCGGCCACGCTGGAGGTGGTGCGTCGCTGTGTCAGGGAGGAGGACGAGCACGTCCGTCGCTACATTGCTTCTATGGACGTCAGGTTCTGCAATACCTGGCAGGGTCTTTGGGGAGATGACCAGAGCTATGATCCTGTGATGGTTCCTTTTCTTGGGGTGTCCACCGACCGCGCCTCAGGAAACGCGAGTGGCCTAGATTATTCTGTAGTATTTGATCTTTATTAGCTAGCTACTAGTGAGGATATATAATATTCGAGACGATGTATTCAAGATTATATAATATTCGAGACGATGCATATTATGTACTATGATTTTGGATTTCCTCTTATTGATTGCATGCATGCATATTGTAATTTGAATACTAAATTGTTTTATATTTCTTCTAGATTTTTTAAATAAAAGCTATGGCCGACAATACCGGCAGAGAGGGAGAAGAGGCCCTGTTCGAGATCATACTCCCCCCTCGCGCGCCAGATAATCGAAATGAAGAAGATGACGGCTCCCATTATCTGAACAATACCGGGGAGGGTGATGATATGATATTCGATCGCGACGACCGAATTGATGAAGTCATGGATTATGATGGCGAAGAAATTAATAATTATGATGGTGACAAAATTAATGATTATGATGGCAAAGAAAATGTTGATTTTGATAAAACAGAGACCGGCGAGGTATATTTATGTAAGCAGGCATGTGGTGATCATCACATGTTTTAAATGATTTGAAGATATATTAACGAATCAATCTTTCTTCCTTTCAGCCCTCCGGATTGAGCAAATCTTCTACAGGCAGAGGCGAGGCAAGGGAACAAGTTGAAGCAGGGCGTAAAGTAATACATCGATGCCATCAAAACTAATGGTGAACCAATAGCACCTAAGAACATTGCGATCAAGTTCGTTCATCAGTGTGGAGTTCTTGTGAAGGACAAACTCCCGATCTCCCTTCAAGAATGGAAAAGGTCATCAAAGCCCCGTCCAGATCTTACTTTTGTCGATGACAGAGCAAAAAAGCACTTTGGGAAGATCTCATGGAACATTTCACCCTATGATACGTCTCCAACGTATCTATAATTTTTGATTGCTCCATGCTACTTTATTTACTGTTTTGGACTATATTGGGCTTTATTTTCCACTTTTATATTATTTTTGGGACTAACCTATTAACCGGAGGCCCAGCCCAGAATTGCTATTTTTTGCCTATTTCAGTATTTCGAAGAAACAGAATATCTAACGGAGTCCAAACGGAATGAAACCTTCGGGAACGTGATTTTCTCACCGAACGTGTGTTGGGTTTCGTAGTAATTTCAAAAAAATTCCTACGCACACGCAAGATCATGTGATGCATAGCAACGAGGGGAGAGTATTGTCTACGTACCCAACGCAGACCGACTGCGGAAGCGATGGCACGACGTAGAGGAAGTAGTCGTACGTCTTCTCGATCCAACCGATCAAGCACCGAAACTACGGCACCTCCGAGTTCGAGCACACGTTCAGCTCAATGACGATCCCCAGACTCCGATCCAGCAAAGTGTCGGGGAAGAGTTTCGTCAGCACGACGGCGTGGTGACTATTTTGATGAACTACAGCAGCAGGGCTTCGCCTAAACTCCGCTACAGTATTATCGAGGAATATGGTGGCAGGGGGCACCGCACACGGCTAAGGAATAGATCACGTGGATCAACTTGTGTCAACTTGTGTGTCTTTGGGGTGCCTCTACCTCAGTATATAAAGGAGCCAAGGGGGGAGGGGCGCCGGCCAAGAGAGAGAGGCGCAGGAGGAGTCCTACTCCTACCGGGAGTAGGACTCCACCCCCAATACTATTCCAACTAGGATTCCCAAGGGGGAAAGAGGGAGAGGGGTGGCCCGCCACCTCTCCTAGTCCTAATAGGACTAGGGGAAGGGGGGAGGCGCGCAGCCCCCTTGGGCTGCCCCTTTCTCCTTTCCACTAAGGCCCATGAAGGCCCATATGGCTCCCGGGGGGTTCCGGTAACCTCCCGGTAACCCGGTAAAATCCCGATTTCACCCGGAACACTTCCGATGTCCAAACATAGGCTTCCAATATATCAATCTTTATGTCTCGACCATTTCGAGACTCCTCGTCATGTCCGTGATCACATCCGGGACTCCGAACAACCTTCGGTACATCAAAATGCATAAACTCATAATATAACTCTCATCGTAACCTTAAGCGTGCGGACCCTACGGGTTCGAGAACAATGTAGACATGACCGAGACATGTCTCCGGTCAATAACCAATAGCGGGACCTGGATGCCCATATTGGCTCCTACATATTCTACGAAGATCTTTATCGGTCAGACCGCATAACAACATACGTTGTTCCCTTTGTCATCGGTATGTTACTTGCCCGAGATTCGATCGTCGGTATCCAATACCTAGTTCAATCTCGTTACCGGCAAGTCTCTTTACTCGTTCCGTAATACATCATCTCACAACTAACATATTAGTTGTAATGCTTGCAAGGCTTATGTGATGTGTATTACCGAGAGGGCCCAGAGATACCTCTCCGACAATCGGAGTGACAAATCCTAATCTCGAAATACGCCAACTCAACATCGACCATTGGAGACACCTGTAGTACTCCTTTATAATCACCCAGTTATGTTGTGACGTTTGGTAGTACCCAAAGTGTTCCTCCGGCAAACGGGAGTTGCATAATCTCATAGTCATAGGAACATGTATAAGTCATGAAGAAAGCAATAGCAACATACTAAACGATCGTGTGCTAAGCTAATGGAATGGGTCATGTCAATCAGATCATTCAACTAATGATGTGACCTCGTTAATCAAATAACAACTCATTGTTCATGGTTAGGAAACATAACCATCTTTGATTAACGAGCTAGTCAAGTAGAGGCATACTAGTGACACTTTGTTTGTCTATGTATTCACACATGTATTATGTTTCCGGTCAATACAATTCTAGCATGAATAATAAACATTTATCATGAAATAAGGAAATAAATAATAACTTTATTATTGCCTCTAGGGCATATTTCCTTCAGTCTCCCACTTGCACTAGAGTCAATAATCTAGTTCACATCGCCATGTGATTTAATAGCAATAGTTCACATCACCATGTGATTAACACCCATAGTTCACATCGATATGTGATCAACACCCAAAGGATTTACTAGAGTCAGTAATCTAGTTCACATCGCTATGTGATTAACACCCAAAGAGTACTAAGGTGTGATCATGTTTTGCTTGTGAGATAATTTTAGTCAACAGGTCTGTCACATACAGATCTGTAAGTATTTTGCGAATTTCTATGTCAACAATGCTCTGCACGGAGCTATTCTAGCTAATTGCTCCCACTTTCAATATGTATCCAGATTGAGACTTAGAATCATCTGGATCAGTGTCAAAAAACTTGCATCGACGTAACCCTTTACGACGAACCTTTTTGTCACGTCCATAATCGAGAAACATATCCTTATTCCACTAAGGATAATTTTGACCGCTGTCCAATGATCTACTCCTAGATCACTATTGTACTCCCTTGCCAAACTCAGTGGTAGGGCATACAATAGATCTGGTATACAGCATGGCATATTTTATAGAACCTAAGACTGAGGCATAGGGAATGACTTTCATTCTCTTTCTATCTTCTGTCGTGGTCAGGCTTTGAGTTTTACTCAACTTCACACCTTGTAACACAGGCAAGAAACCTTTTTCTTTGACTGTTCCATTTTGAACTACTTCAAAATCTTGTCAAGGTATGTACTCATTGAAAACTCATCAAGTGTCTTGATCTATCTCTATAGATCTTGATACTTAATATGTAAGCAGCTTCACCGAGGTCTTTCATTGAAAAACTTTTATTCAAGTATCCCTTTATGCTATCCAGAAATTTTATATCATTTCCAATTAGTAATATGTCATCCACATATAATATCAGAAATGCTACAGAGCTCCCACTCACTTTCTTGTAAATACAGGCTTCTCTGAAAGTCTGTATAAAACCAAATGCTTTGATCACACTATCAAAACGTTTATTCCAACTCCGAGAGGCTTGCACCAGTCCATAAATGGATCGCTGGAGCTTGCACACTTTGTTAGCACCCTTTGGATCGACAAAACCTTCTGGTTGCATCATATACAACTCTTCTTCCAGAAATCCATTCAGGAATGCAGTTTTGACATCCATCTGCCAAATTTCATAATCATAAAATGCGTCAATTGCTAACATGATTCGGACGGACTTAAGCATCGCTACGGGTGAGAAGGTCTCATCGTAGTCAATCCCTTGAACTTGCCGAAAACCTTTTGCGACAAGTCGAGCTTTGTAGACAGTAACATTACCATCAGCGTCAGTCTTCTTCTTAAAGATCCATTTATTCTCAATTGCTTGCCGATCATCGGGCAAGTCAACCAAAGTCCATACTTTGTTCTCATACATGGATCCCATCTCAGATTTCATGGCTTCAAGCCACTTTGCGGAATCTGGGCTCACCATCGCTTCTTCATAGTTCGTAGGTTCATCATGATCTAGTAGCATGACCTCCAGAACAGGATTACCGTACCACTCTGGTGCGGATCTTACTCTGGTTGATCTACGAGGTTCAGTAGTATCTTGATCTGAAGTTTCATGATCATCATCATTGGCTTCCTCACTAACTGGTGTAGGTGTCACAGAAACAGTTTTCTGTGATGAACTACTTTCCAGTAAGGGAGCAGGTACAGTTACCTCGTCAAGTTCTACTTTCCTCCCACTCACTTCTTTCGAGAGAAATTCCTTCTCTAGAAATGATCCATTCTTATCAACGAATGTCTTGCCTTCGGATCTGTGATAGAAGGTGTACCCAACAGTTTCCTTTGGGTATCATATGAAGTCATATTTCTCCGATTTGGGTTCGAGCTTATCAGGTTGAAGCTTTTTCACATAAGCATCGCAGCCCCAAACTTTAAGAAACGACAACTTTGGTTTCTTGCCAAACCACAGTTCATAAGGCGTCGTCTCAACGGATTTTGATGGTGCCCTATTTAACGTGAATGCAGCTGTCTTTAATGCATAACCCCAAAACGATAGTGGTAAATCGGTAAGAAACATCATAGGTTGCACCATATCCAATAAAGTACAATTATGACGTTCGGACACACCATAGTGGTGTTCCAGGTGGCATGAGTAGTGAAACTATTTCACATTGTTTTTTAACTGAAGGCCAAACTCGTAACTCAAATACTCTTCTCTACGATCAGATCGTAGAAACTTTATTTTCTTGTTACGATGATTTCACTTCACTCTGAAATTCTTTGAACTTTTCAAATGTTTCAGACTTGTGTTTCATTAAGTAGATATACTCATATCTGCTCAAATCATCTGTGAAGATCAGAAAATAATGATACTTGCCACGAGCATCAACACTCATTGGATTGCATACATCGGTATGTATTATTTCCAATAAGTCAGTAGCACGTTCCATTGTTCTGGAGAACGGAGTTTTAGCCATCTTGCCCAAAAGGCACGGTTCGCAAGCATCAAATGATTCATAACCAAGTGATTCCGAAAATCCATCTTTATGGAGTATCTTCATGCGCTTTACACCGATATGACCCAAACGGCAGTGCCACAAATAAGTTGCACTATCATTATTAACTTTGCATCTTTTGGTTTCAATATTATGAATATGTGTATCACTACGATCGAGATCCAATGAACCATTTTTCATTGGGTGTGTAACCATATAAGGTTTTATTCATGTAAACAGAACAACAGTTTATTCTCTTACTTAAATGAATAACCGTATTGCAATAAACATGATCAAATCATATTCATGCTCAACGCCAACACCAAATAACACTTATTTAGTTTCAACACTAATCCCGAAAGTATAGGGAGTGTGCGATGATGATCATATTAATCTTGGAACTACTTCCAACACTCATCGTCACTTCCCCTTCAATTAGTCTTTGTTTATTCTGCAACTCCCGTTTCGAGTTACTAATCTTAGCAACTGAACTAGTACCTAATACTAAGGGGTTTGCTATAAACACTAGTAAAGTACACATCAATAACATGTATATCAAATATACTTATGTTCACTTTGCCATCCTTCTTATCCGCCAATCACTTGGGGTAGTTCCGCTTCCAGTGACCAATCCCTTTGTAGTAGAAGCACTTAGTCTCAGGCTTAGGACCAGACTTGGGCTTCTTCACTTGAGCAGCAACTCGCTTGCCGTTCTTCTTGAACTTCCCCTTCTTCCCTTTGCCCTTTTCTTGAAACTAGTGGTTTTTGTCTACCATCAACACTTGATGTTTTTCTTGATTTCTACCTTCGTCGATTTTAGCATCACGAAGAGCTCGGGAATTGTTTACGTCATCCCTTGCATTATAGTTCATCACGAAGTTCTACTAACTTGGTGGTGGTGACTAGAGAATTCTGTCAATCACTATCTTATCTGGAAGATTATCTCCCACTTGATTCAAGCGATTGAAGTACCCAGACAATCTAAGTACATGCTCACTAGTTGAGCGATTCTCCTCCATCTTTTAGCTATAGAACTTGTTGGAGACTTCATATCTCTCAACTCGGGTATTTGCTTGAAATATTAATTTCAACTCCAGGAACATCTCATATGGTCCATGACGTTCAAAACGTCTTTGAAGTCCCGATTCTAAGCCGTTTAAGCATGGTGCACTAAACTATCAAGTAGTCATCATATTGAGCCAGCCAAACGTTCATAACGTCTGCATCTGCTCCTGCAATAGGTCTGTCACCTAGCGGTGCATCAAGGACATAATTCTTCTGTGCAGCAATGAGGATAAACCTCAGATCACGGATCCAATCCGCATCATTGCTACTAACATTTTTCAACACAATTTTTCTCTAGGAACATATCAAAATAAACACAGGGAAGCAACAACGCGAGCTATTGATCTACAACATAATTTGCAAAATACTATCAGGACTAAGTTCATGATAAATTAAAGTTCAATTAATCATATTACTTAAAGAACTCCCACTTAGATAGACATCCCTCTAATCCTCTAAGTGATTACGTGATCCAAATCAACTAAACCATGTCCGATCATCACGTGAGATGGAGTAGTTTTCAATGGTGAACATCGTTTATGTTGATCATATCTACTATATGATTCACGCTCGACCTTTCGGTCTCCGTGTTCCGAGGCCATATCTGCATATGCTAGGCTCGTCAAGTTTAACCTGAGTATTCTGCGTGTGCAAAAACTGGCTTGCACCCGTTGTAGATGGACGTAGAGCTTATCACACCCGATCATCACGTGGTGTCTGGGCACGACGAACTTTGGCAACGGTGCATACTCAGGGAGAACACTTCTTGATAATTTAGTGAGAGATCATCTTATAATGCTACCGACAATCAAAGCAAGATAAGATGCATAAAAAGATAAACATCACATGCAATCAATATAAGTGATATGATATGGCCATCATCATCTTGTGCTTGTGATCTCCATCTCCGAAGCACCGTCATGATCACCATCGACACCGGCGCGACACCTTGATCTCCATCGTAGCATCGTTGTCATCTCGCCAATCTTATGCTTCCACGACTATCACTACCGTTTAGTAATAAAGTAAAGCATTACATCGCGATTGCATTGCATACAATAAAGCGACAACCATATGGCTCCTGCCAGTTGCCGATAACTTGGTTACAAAACATGATCATCTCATACAATAAAATTCAGCATCATGCCTTGACCATATCACATCACAACATGCCCTGCAAAAACAAGTTAGACGTCCTCTACTTTGTTGTTGCATGTTTTACGTGGCTGCTACGGGCTTAAGTAAGAACCAATCTCACCTACGCATCAAAACCACAACGATAGTTTGTCAAATAGACTCCGTTTTAACCTTCGCAAGGACCGGGCGTAGCCATACTTGGTTCAACTAAGTTGGAGAGAAAGTCGCCCGCAAGCCATCTCTGTGCAAAGCACGTCGAGGGAACCGGTCTCGCGTAAGCGTACGCGTAAGGTTGGTCTGGGTCGTCTCGTCCAACAATACCGCCGAACCAAAGTATGACATGCTGGTAGGCAGTATGACTTGTATCGTCCACAACTCACTTGTGTTCTACTCGTGCATATAACATCAACATCAATAACCTAGGCTCTGATACCACTGTTGGGTTTCGTAGTAATTTCAAAAAATTTCCTACGCACACGCAAGATCATGTGATGCATAGCAACGAGGGGAGAGTATTGTCTACGTACCCAACACAGACCGACTGCGGAAGCGATGACACGACGTAGAGGAAGTAGTCGTACGTCTTCTCGATCCAACCGATCAAGCACCGAAACTACGGCACCTCCGAGTTCGAGCACACGTTCAGCTCGATGACGATCCCCGGACTCCGATCCAGCAAAGTGTCGGGGAAGAGTTTCGTCAGCACGACGGCGTGGTGACGATTTTGATGAACTACAGCAGCAGGGCTTCGCCTAAACTCCGCTACAGTATTATCGAGGAATATGGTGGCAGGGGGCGCCGCACACGGCTAAGGAATAGATCACGTGGATCAACTTGTGTCAACTTGTGTGTCTTTGGGGTGCCTCTACCTCAGTATATAAAGGAGCCAAGGGGGGAGGGGGCGCCGGCCAAGAGAGAGAGGCGCAGGAGGAGTCCTACTCCTACCGGGAGTAGGACCCCCCCCCCCCCCAATCCTATTCCAACTAGGATTCCCAAGGGGGAAAGAGGGAGAGGGGTGGCCGGCCACCTCTCCTAGTCCTAATAGGACTAGGGGAAGGGGGGAGGCGCGCAGCCCCCTTGGGCTGCCCCTTTCTCCTTTCCACTAAGGCCCATGAAGGCCCATATGG
>NC_041383.1:56287297-56295031 GCF_002162155.2 Triticum dicoccoides
CTACAGTATTATCGAGGAATATGGTGGCAGGGGGCACCGCACACGGCTAAGGAATAGATCACGTGGATCAACTTGTGTCAACTTGTGTGTCTTTGGGGTGCCTCTACCTCAGTATATAAAGGAGCCAAGGGGGGAGGGGGCGCCGGCCAAGAGAGAGAGGCGCAGGAGGAGTCCTACTCCTACCGGGAGTAGGACTCCCCCCCCCCCCAATCCTATTCCAACTAGGATTCCCAAGGGGGAAAGAGGGAGAGGGGTGGCCGGCCACCTCTCCTAGTCCTAATAGGACTAGGGGAAGGGGGGAGGCGCGCAGCCCCCTTGGGCTGCCCCTTTCTCCTTTCCACTAAGGCCCATGAAGGCTCATATGGCTCCCGGGGGGTTCCGGTAACCTCCCGGTAACCCGGTAAAATCCCGATTTCACCCGGAACACTTCCGATGTCCAAACATAGGCTTCCAATATATCAATCTTTATGTCTCGACCATTTCGAGACTCCTCTTCATGTCCGTGATCACATCCGGGACTCCGAACAACCTTCGGTACATCAAAATGCATAAACTCATAATATAACTCTCATCGTAACCTTAAGCGTGCGGACCCTACGGGTTCGAGAACAATGTAGACATGACCGAGACACGTCTCCGGTCAATAACCAATAGCGGGACCTGGATGCCCATATTGGCTCCTACATATTCTACGAAGATCTTTATCGGTCAGACCGCATAACAACATACGTTGTTCCCTTTGTCATCGGTATGTTACTTGCCCGAGATTCGATCGTCGGTATCCAATACCTAGTTCAATCTCGTTACCGGCAAGTCTCTTTACTCGTTCCGTAATACATCATCTCACAACTAACATATTAGTTGTAATGCTTGCAAGGCTTATGTGATGTGTATTACCGAGAGGGCCCAGAGATACCTCTCCGACAATCGGAGTGACAAATCCTAATCTCGAAATACGCCAACTCAACATCGACCATTGGAGACACCTGTAGTACTCCTTTATAATCACCCAGTTATGTTGTGACGTTTGGTAGTACCCAAAGTGTTCCTCCGGCAAACGGGAGTTGCATAATCTCATAGTCATAGGAACATGTATAAGTCATGAAGAAAGCAATAGCAACATACTAAACGATCGTGTGCTAAGCTAATGGAATGGGTCATGTCAATCAGATCATTCAACTAATGATGTGACCTCGTTAATCAAATAACAACTCATTGTTCATGGTTAGGAAACATAACCATCTTTGATTAACAAGCTAGTCAAGTAGAGGCATACTAGTGACACTTTGTTTGTCTATGTATTCACACATGTATTATGTTTCCGGTCAATACAATTCTAGCATGAATAATAAACATTTATCATGAAATAAGGAAATAAATAATAACTTTATTATTGCCTCTAGGGCATAATTCCTTCAACGTGATCCAGGAGACTTGGACCCTGCTCCAAGGAACAACCGAGGAGGTCACGAGGGTGGGGGGGCGCCCCCCCTAGGGCGCGCCCCCTACCTCGTGGGCCCCCTGGTGCTCCACCGACGTACTCCTTCCTCCTATATATACCTACGTACCCCCGACGGATCAAATACGGAGCAAAAAATCTAATTCCACCGCCGCAACTTTCTGTATCCACGAGATCCCATCTTGGGGCCTGTTCCGGAGCTCCACCGGAGGGGGCATCTACCACAGAGGGCTTCTACATCAAGACCATAGCCTCTCCGATGAAGTGTGAGTTGTTTACTTCAGACCTTCGGGTCCATAGCTAGTAGCTAGATGGCTACTTCTCTCTTTTTGGGTCTCAATACAATGTTCTCCCCCTCTCTTGTGGAGATCTATTCAATGTAATCTTCTTTTTGCGGTGTGTTTGTTGAGACCGATGAATTGTGGGTTTATGATCCAGCTTATCTATGAATAATATTTGAATCTTCTCTGAATTCTTTTATGTATGATTGAGTTATCTTTGCAAGTCTCTTTGAATTATCCGTTTGGTTTGGCCAACTAGATTGGTAGTTCTTGCAATGGGAGAAGTGTTTAGCTTTGGGTTCGATCTTGCGGTGTCCTTACCCAGTGACAGAAAGGGTTGCAAGGCACGTATTGTATTGTTGCCATCGAGGATAACAAGATGGGGTTTTTATCATATTGCATGAATTTATCCCTCTATATCATGTCATCTTGCTTAAGGCGTTACTCTGTTTTTAACTTAATACTCTAGATGCATGCTGGATAGCAGTCGATGAGTGGAGTAATAGTAGTAGATGCAGAATCGTTTCGATCTACTTGTCTCGGACGTGATGCCTATACACATGATCATACCTAGATATACTCATAATTATGCTCAACTTTGTCAATTGCTCAACAGTAATTTGTTCACCCACCATAGAATACTTATGCTCTTGAGAGAAGCCACTAGTGAAACCTATGGCCCCCGGGTCTATTCTCATCATATCAATATCCATTACTTTATTACTTGCTTTGTTTTACTTTGCCTTTTACTTTCACTTTGCATCTCTATATCAAAAATACCAAAAATATTATTTATCATCTCTATCAGATCTCACCCTCGTAAGTGATCGTGAAGGGATTGACAACCCCTAATCGCGTTGGTTGCGAGTAGCTATTGTTTTGTGTAGGTACGAGGGACTCGTGCGTGATCTCCTACTGGATTGATTCCTTGGTTCTCAAAAACTGAGTGAAATACTTACGCTACTTTACTGCATCATCCTCTCCTCTTCGGGGAAATCAAACGCAGTGCTCAAGAGGCAGCAAGAAGAATTTCTGGCGCCATTGCTGGGGAGGTTGCGCAAAAGTCAACCATACGAAGTACCCATCACAATCCCTATCTCTCGCATTACATTATTTGCCTCTCGTTTTCCTCTCCCCCACTTCACCCTTGCCGTTTTATTCGCCCTCTCTTTCCCAATCTCCTCCTTTCTTTCCCTTTCGCCTTTTTCTCGTTTGCCTTTTTTGCTTGTGTGTTGGATTACTTGTTGCCATGGCGCAAGATAATACCAAATTGTGTGACTTCTCAAATACCAATAATAATGATTTCCTTAGTACTCCGATTGCTCCTCTTAATAATGACGAGTCTTATGAAATCAATACCGCTTTGCTGAATCTTGTTATGAAAGATCAATTCACCGGCCTTCCTAGTGAACATGCCGCTACTCATCTAAACAATTTTGTTGATTTGTGTGCTATGCAAAAGAAGAAAGATACGGATAATAATATTGTAAATTGAAGTTATTTCCGTTTTCACTTAGAGATCATGCTAAAGTTTGGTTTTCGTCTTTGCCTAAAAATAGTATTGATTCTTGGAACAAGTGCAAAGATGCTTTTATCTCTAAGTATTTTCCTCCCGCTAAGATCATCACTTTTAGGAACGATATTATGAATTTTAAACAACTTGATCATGAGCATGTTGCCCAATCTTGGGAAAGAATGAAATTGATTCTTCGCAATTGCCCTACTCATGGTTTGAATTTATGGATGATCATACAAAAATTTTATGCCGGATTGAATTTTGCTTCTAGAAATCTTTTAGATTCGGCCACGGGATGTACGTTTATGGAAATTACATTAGGAGATGCTACAAAATTACTTGATAATATTATGGCTAATTATTCTCAATGGCACACCGAAAGATCTTCTAGTAAAAAAGTGCATGGTATAGAAGAAATCAATGTTTTGAGTGAAAAGATGGATGAACTTATGAAGATGTTTGCTACTAAAAATACTTCTCTTGATCCCAATGATATGCCTTTATCTACTTTGATTGAGAATAATAATGAATCTATGGATGTGAATTTTGTTGGTAGGAATAGTTTTGGAAATAACGTGTATAGAGGGAATTTTAATCCTAGGCCTTATCCTAGTAATCCTTCTAATAATTATGGAAATTCATACAACAACTCTTATGGAAATTTTAATAAGATGCCCTCTGAATTTGAGAGTAGTGTTAAAGAGTTTATGAATTCACAAAACAATTTTAATGCTTTTCTAGAAGAAAAATTGCTTAAAGTTGATGATTTGGCTAGGAACGTTGATAGAATTTCTCTTGAAATTGATTATTTAAAGCTTAGATCTATTCCTCCTAACCATGATATCAATGAGTCCCTCAAAGCCATGAGAATTTCCATTGATGAGTGCAAAGAAAGAACCGCTAGGATGCGTGCTTCCAAAGATGCTTTTATTAAAGCGTGTTCTTCCAATTCCTATGAAAATCAAGATGAAGATCTAAAAGTTATTGATGTGTCCCCTATTAAATCTTTGTTTTGCGATATGAATCTTGATGAAACTGAATATGATCTTCCTTTACCTAGAAGGCGTTCTAAGAAATTCGGAGTTTCTACATCTTGATGGTGAAATTGATGAAAGTGGGATTGAAAGAAATAAAAACCTAGATGTTGCTAAACCCACTATTTTGGATCTCAAGGAATTTAATTATGAAAATTGCTCTTTGATTGGTTGTATTTCCTTGTTGCAATCCGTGCTATATTCTCCTCATGCTTATAGTCAAAATAAGGCCTTTACCGAACACATTGTTGATGCCTTGATGCAATCTTATGAAGAAAAACTTGAGTTGCAAGTTTCTATCCCTAGAAAACACTATGATGAGTGGGAACCTACTATTAAAATTAAAATTAAAAATTATGAGTTTCATGCTTTGTGTGATTTGGGTGCTAGTGTCTCCCCTATTCCCAAAACTTTGTGTGATTTGCTAGATTTCCGTGACTTTGAAGATTGCTCTCTAAACTTGCATCTTGCGTATTCCACTATTAAAAAGCCTATGGGAAGAATTAATGATGTTTTTATTGTTGAAAATAGGAATTATGTGCCCGTAGATTTTATCGTTCTTGATATAGATTGCAATCCTTCATGTCCTATTATTCTTGGTAGACCTTTCCTTAGAACGATTGGTGCAATTATTGATATGAAGGAAGGGAATATTAGATTCCAATTTCCCTTGATAAAGGGTATGGAACACTTCCCTAGAAATAAAATAAAATTACCATATGAATCTATCATGAGAGCCACTTATGGATTGCCTACCAAAGATGGCAAAACCTAGATCTATCCTTGCTTTTATGCCTAGCTAGGGGCGTTAAACGATAGCGCTTGTTGGGAGGCAACCCAATTTTTTTTGCTTATGTTTAGGAATAAATAATCCATCTAGCCTCTGGTTATATGTAGTTTTGTGTTTTAATTAGTGTTTGTGCCAAGTAGAACCTATAGGATAAGCTATGATGATAGTTGATTTGATTCTGCTGAAAAACAGAAACTTTGTGCTCACGAGAAAAAATTCAATAAATCAAAGAAACGTGCTTTTGCATTGATTATTTTTGCTACTGATCAAAAAAACAAATTGTCCAGTACGCCCTATTTTGGTAGAATTTTTAGAGTTCCAGAAGTTTGCGTTAGTTACAGATTGCTACAGACTATTCTGTTTTTGACAGATTCTGTTTTTCGTGTGTTGTTTGCTTATTTCAATGCATCTGTGGCTAATAAATTAGTTTATAAACCGTAAGGAAGTTGAAATATAGTAGGTTTAACACCAATATAAATAAAGAATGAGTTCATTATAGTACCTTAAAGTAGTCTTTTGTTCTCTTTCACTAACGGAGCTCATGAGATTTCTATTGAGTTTTGTGTTGTGAAGTTTAAAAGTTTTGGGTGAATTCTTTTGATGGATTATGGAACAAGGAGTGGCAAGAGCCTAAGCTTGGTGATGCCCATGGAACCCCCAAGGTAATCCAAGGACACCAAAACGTCAAAGCTTGGGGATGCCCCGGAAGGCATCCCCTCTTTCGTCTACTTCCATCGGTAATTTACTTGGAGCTATATTTTTATTCACCACATGTTATGTGTTTTGCTTGGAGCGTCTTGTATTATTTGCGTCTTTGCTTGTTAGTTTACCACAATCATCCTTGATGTACACACCTTTTGAGAGAGCCATACATGATTTGGAATTTGCTAGAATACTCTATGTGCTTCACTTATATCTTTTGAGCTTGATATTTTGCTCATAGTGCTTCACTTATACCTTTTTGAGCGTGATAATTTTTGCTCTAGTGCATCACTTAGATTTTTTAGAGCACGGTGGTGGGTTTGTTTTAAAGAAACTATTGATCTCTCATGCTTCACTTAGATTATTTTGAGTGTCGTCAATAGCATGGTAATTTGCTTAAAGATACTATATTTGGTATTCAAGATATGTGAAACTTTCTTTTGAGTGTGTTGAATACTAAGATAAGTTTAATGCTTGATAATTGTTTTGAGATATGGAGGTGATAATATCAAAGCAATGCTAGTTGGGGTGATTACGAATTTAAAGAATGCTTGTGTTGAAGTTTGTGATTCCCATAAAATGCACGTATGGTGAACCGCTTTGTGATGAAGTTGGAGCACAATTTTATTTATTGATTTTCTTCCTTATGAGTGGCGGTCGGGGACGAGCGATGGTCTTTTCCTACCAATCTATCCCTCTAGGAGTATGCGTGTAGTGCTTTGGTTTTTGATGACTTCTAAATTTTTGCAACAAGTGCATGAGTTCTTTTGATTAATGTTGAGTCCATGGATTATACGCACTCTCACCCTTCCACCATTGCTAGCCTCTCTAATACCGCACACTTTTCGCCGGCATCATACACCCACCATATACCTTCCTCAAAACAGCCACCATACCTACCTATCATGGCATTTCCATAGCCATTTCGAGATATATTGCCATGCAACTTTCCACCATTCCGTTCATATGACACACATTACTTTTGTCATATTTCTTTGTGCATGAACATGTAGTTGACATTGTATTTGTGGCAAGGCCACCTTCATAATTTTCATACATGTTGCTCTTGATTCATTGCATATCCCGGTACACCGCCGGAGGCATTCATATAGAGTCATATTTTGTTCTAAGTATTGAGTTGTAATTGTTGAGTTGTAAGAAAAATAAAAGTGTGATGATCATCATTATTAGAGCATTGTCCCAGTGAGGAAAGGATGATGGGGACTATGATTCCCCCATAAGTCGGGATGAGACTCCGGACGAAAAAAAAGAGGCCATAAAAAAGAGAAAAGGCCCAAATAAGAATATATATATATATATATATATATATATATATATATATATATAGGACAAATGTTTCCTACAAGCAGTGGTAGTTACCACCACTTGCGTTTTGTATGTTGTATGTAGTATCTGTCGAAACCGAGAGTATGTACGTGTAGTATGTAGTATATAATAACGATTAGGTAGTATATATACAAATTTTTAGGTAGTATGTACCATTTTTTGAGCATGCTCTTTTTTACGTACAAATATGTATGTATTTCACAAATATAACAAAAACTATGGACAGATGTGCAATTTTTTCATGTAACTTGTTTTAAAATATCTTAGATATATTATACAAATATATTTAAAATAATAAAGTAGTATATATAGTACCACATGCTAGTATATGAGACATGTGGGGTAACTACACTAGTAGAAAAAGGGCCTATTGTCCCGGTTGGTAAGGGCCTTTAGTCCCGGTTGGTGAACCGGGACTAAAGGGTCGGTACTAATGCCTCCCCCCTTTAGTCCCGGTTCAATCCAGAACCGGGACAGAAGGGCCTCCACGTGGCCTGTCCCCTGAGCCCAGGCAGGAGGGCCTTTGGTCCCGGTTGGTGGCACCAACCGGGACCAATAGGCATCCACGCGTCAGCGTTTATGTGGCTGTGGTTTTTGTTTTTTTT
>NC_041383.1:56295356-56296632 GCF_002162155.2 Triticum dicoccoides
GGGTTTTGGGGGGTTAATTTAGGTGTTTCATATATTGTGCTATAGCTAGCTAATTAATAGAGAGAAGTGTCCTCTCTTTTGTCCGTGCTTGGTCGACGCTACGTACCATACATACATACGTATAGAGAGGACTAGCTAGACACGCTAGCTAGCTAGTAAGCAAGCAGAAGATCGTCATGAACATATATGCATACAGAGAGAAGTGATATCGACCACCTCTCCTTCTCCGAGAGATTGGTCGAACAAACAAGTTCTCGTATATCTATCCGACACTACCGGCTACATATATACAATAATTATCTTTTACAAATATATAATCTCCTAAAATACGGACGCGTGGTCCACATAGTATTCTCCGTCTTCAGCGATCACGTGGTCAAGAAAGAATGCCGCCAATTCCTCTTGAATTGCTCGCATGCGATCTGGTGCTAGGAGTTCATCCCGCATCTGAAACATCTAATTTTAAGAAGGGGGTCAATACATATATATATATATATATATATGAATGAATGAAACTCAACACAAATGATGGTAATAAAATAAAATTGTGAATATTGTTATTTACGCACTTCATATTGTTTGTCGGAGTAGCCCTGCTCACAGGTCGTGTGGCGGATGGACTCGCAAATGTAGTATCCACAGAAATCATTCCCTTGTTCCTGCCACAACCACTTTACAAGAAATAGAGGTCAATCAAATTGATAATTAGCAAGCATGCTAAATGGTATTGATGAAACTAGCACTTGAATCACTAGGAGATGCCTGGAATATGCTACTATATAGTACTTACTTTCGGGTGCCCACAAGCTATTGGATTTCTTCAATACTTTGACACTATAGGAACCCTCAACCCTGAAACCTTCGACCCTTGACCCCTTAACGACCCTCGACCCTCTACCCTAGTTCCCGACCCTCGACCCCTCGGCGATCCTCGACACCCTCGTTATATCGACAACGACGCAACATACATATACATGGGAAAATAATGTTATCGGGGAGGGGGTATCGGTACCCCCCCCTCGTGTCAAAGTTTCTTCTTTCTCCTCTATTCCTTTCTTTCTTCTTCTCCTCTTCTTTTCTTCTTATCCCTCGAGAAAGGAAAATAAGGAAAAGGAAGAAAAGAGGAAGAAGGAAGAAGGAAGAAGAAGAAGAAAAAAAAGAAGAAAAAAAAAGAGGAGAAGAAGAAAAGAATAGAGGAGAAGAAGAAAAAATAGAAAAAAAATCTATTTTTTCTTCTTCTCCTCTATTCTTTTCTTCTTCTCCTCTTCTTTTTCTT
>NC_041383.1:56297480-56311021 GCF_002162155.2 Triticum dicoccoides
GGCACCAACCGGGACTAAAGGGGGGCATTAGTCCCGGTTGGTGCCACCAACCGGGACCAAAGGCCCCCTTTAGTCCCGGTTGGTAGCACCAACCGAGACCAAAGGCCTTGTGCTGCCCCGCGCCAAATGTTTAGTCCCACCTCGCTAGTTGAGAGGGAGCCGCACCAGTTCATAAGGTGCGGTGCGGCTCCCCTCTCGAGCTCCTCTCTAAAGCAGGCTTTCGGGCCTAACTCTGCCATCTGTGCCTGTGGGCCTACTGGGCCTTCCACGGGCCTGAATCCTGGCCCATAGGGTTTCTAGTGGTATTCAGGCCGTGGGGGCCCAGTAGGTGGCATTTTTTTTGTTTTTTTGTTTTATTTGTTGCTTTATTTGGTTTATTTTGGTTCTACTTACAACAAAATACTTATTGTTGCTATTTTTATTTTTTTCAGTTTTTTGTTCTGTTTTCTGCATTATTTAGTTTTTGTTGTTTTTTGCTTTATTTTTTAATTCTTTTTGCTTTTAGTTTTAGAAAAATTATAAACTTTCTGTTAGTGTCATTAGTTTTCAAATCTGAAAACTCTTTTTTTGTTTCCTTTGTTGCTTTATTTATTTTATTTTGTTTCTACTTACAACAAAATACTTATTGTTGCTATTTTTATTTTTTTCAGTTTTTTGTTCTGTTTTCTGCATTATTTATTTTTTGTTGTTTTTTGCTTTATTTTTTAATTCATTTTGCTTTTAGTTTTAGAAAAATTATAAACTTTCTGTTAGTGCCATTAGTTTTCAAATTTGGAAACTCTTTTTTGTTTTCTTTGTTGCTTTATTTATAAACCGGTGTGAGCGCCCTTCGGTTGGCGAGGTTTTAAAATTCATAGTTTTCAAATGAACTCTAAAAAAGTTGGCATAGCATGTGCATATACAAAACGGACAATGGTATCATACTCGTCTGTTACAAAGTTGGCATGTTATCATCATAATAGTTGCGGGAGAAAGTCTTCACTTTTTCTTCGCTTGTGTCGTTTGCTTATTGCGCCGTAACCATGGATAATCTTCATCGTTTATCAGGATGCTTGGGTCAGCCTTGACTTTGAAGGGGGGAATTTCATGAAACTTTTCATACTCTTCAGACATGTCTGTTTTGCCCTCCACTCCCAGGATGTCCCTTTTTCCTGAAAGAACTATGTGGCGCTTTGGCTCATTGTATGATGTATTCGCTTCCTTATCTTTTCTTTTCCTCGGTTGGTAGACATGTCCTTCACATAGATAACCTGTGCCACATCATTGGCTAGGACGAACGGTTCGTCAGTGTACCCAAGATTTTTCAGATCCACTGTGGTCATTCCGTACTGTGGGTCTACCTGTACCCCGCCTCCTGACAGATTGACCCACTTGCACTTAAACAAAGGGACCTTAAAATCTACTCCATAGTCAAGTTCCCATATGTCTGCTATGTAACCATAATATGTGTCATTTCCATTGTCGGTTGCTGCATCAAAGCGGACACCGCTGTTTTGGTTGGTGCTCTTTTCATCTTGGTCAATCGTGTAAAATGTATTCCCATTTATCTCGTATCCTTTCCAAATCATTACAGTCGAAGATGGTCCCCTGGACAACAAGTACAGCTCATCACAAACAGTGTTGTCACCTCTGAGACGTGTTTCCAACCAACTGCTGAAAGTCCTGATGTGTTCACATGTAATCCAGTCGTCGCACTGCTCCGGGTGTTTGGAGCGCAGACTGTTCTTGTGTTCATCGACATACGGGGTCACCAAGGTAGAGTTCTGTAGAACTGTGTAGTGTGCTTGAGACCAAGAATATCCGTCCCTGCATATTATTGAGTCCCTTCCCAGCGTGCCTTTTCCAGTCAGTCTCCCCTCATACCGCGATTTAGGGAGACCTATCTTCTTAAGGCCAGGAATGAAGTCAACACAAAACCCGATGACATCCTCTGTTTGATGGCCCATGGAGATGCTTCCTTCTGGCCTAGCGCGGTTACGAACATATTTCTTTAGGACTCCCATGAGCCTCTCAAAGGGGTACATATTGTGTAGAAATACGGGCCCCAGAATGACAATCTCGTCGACTAGATGAACTAGGACGTGCGTCATGATATTGAAGAAGGATGGTGGGAACACCAGCTCGAAACTGACAAGACATTGCGCCACATCACTCCTTAGCGTTGGTACGATTTCTGGATCGATCACCTTCTGAGATATTGCATTGAGGAATGCACATAGCTTCACAATGGCTAGTCGGACGTTTTCCGGTAGAAGCCCCCTCAATGCAACCGGAAGCAGTTGCGTCATAATCACGTGGCAGTCATGAGACTTTAGGTTCTGGAACTTTTTCTCTGGCATATTTATTATTCCCTTTATATTCGACGAGAAGCCAGTCGGGACCTTCATACTGAGCAGGCATTGAAAGAATATTTCTTTCTCTTCTTTCGTAAGAGCGTAGCTGGCAGGACCTTCATACTGCTTCGGAGGCATGCCCTCTTTTTCGTGCAAGCGTTGCAGGTCCTCTCGTGCCTCAGGTGTATCTTTTGTCTTCCCATACACGCCCAAGAAGCCTAGCAGGTTCACGCAAAGGTTCTTCGTCACGTGCATCACGTCGATCGAAGAGCGGACCTCTAGGTATTTCTAGTAGGGTAGGTCCCAAAATATAGATTTCTTCTTCCACATGGGTGTGTGATTCTCAGCGTCATTCGGAACAGCTAGTCCGCCGGGACCCTTTCCAAAGATTACGTGTAAATCATTGACCATAGCAAGTACGTGATCACCGCTACGCATGGCGGGCTTCTTCCGGTGATCTGCCTCGCCTTTGAAATGCTTGCCTTTCTTTCGACATTGATGGTTGGTCGGAAGAAATCGACGGTGGCCCAGGTACACATTCTTCCTGCAGCTTGCCAGGTATATACTATCGGTGTCAAGTAAACAGTGCGTGCATGTGTGGTATCCCTTGTTTGTCTGTCCTGAAAGGTTACTGAGAGCGGGCCAATCGTTGATGGTCACGAACAGCAACGCCTTTAGGTTAAATTCCTCCTGTTTGTGCTCATCCCACGTACGTACACCGTTTCCATTCCACAGCTGTAAAAGTTCTTCAACTAATGGCCTTAGGTACACATCAATGTCGTTGCCAGGTTGCTTAGGGCCTTGGATGAGAACTGGCATCATAATGAACTTCCGCTTCATGCACATCCAAGGAGGAAGGTTATACATACATAGAGTCACGGGCTAGGTGCTGTGATTGCTGCTCTGCTCCCCGAAAGGATTAATGCCATCCGCGCTTAAAGCAAACCATACGTTCCTTGGGTCCTTTGCAAACTCATCCCAGTACTTTCTCTCAATTTTTCTCCACTGCGACCCGTCAGCGGGTGCTCTCAACTTCCCGTCTTTCTTACGGTCCTCACTGTGCCATCGCATCAACTTGGCATGCTCTCCGTTTCTGAAAAGACGTTTCAACCGTGGTATTATAGGAGCATACCACATCACCTTCGCAGGAACCCTCTTCCTGGGAGGCTCGCCGTCAACATCACCAGGGTCATCTCGTCTGATCTTATACCGCAATGCACCGCATACCGGGCATGCGTTTAGATCCTTGTAGGCACCGCAGTAGAGGATGCAGTCATTAGGGCATGCATGTATCTTCTCAACCTCCAATCCTAGAGGGCATACGACCTTCTTTGCTGCGTATGTACTGTCGGGCAATTCGTTATCCTTTGGAAGCTTCTTCTTCATTATTTTTAGTAGCTTCTCAAATCCTTTATCAGGTACAACATTCTCTGCCTTCCACTGCAGCAATTCGAGTACGGTACCGAGCTTTGTGTTGCCATCTTCGCAATTGGGGTACAACCCCTTTTTGTGATCCTCTAACATGCGATCGAACTTCAGCTTCTCCTTTTGACTTTCGCATTGTGTCCTTGCATCGACAATGACCTGGCGGAGATAATCATCATCGGGCACATCGTCTGGTTCCTCTTGATCTTCAGCAGCTTCGCCCGTTGCAGCACCATCGTGCACATCGTCTGGTGCATCTTGATGTTCAGTAGCATCACCGTATTCAGGGGGCACATAGTTGTCATCGTACTCTTCTTCCTCGCCGTCTTCCATCATAACCCCTATTTCTCCGTGCCTCGTCCAAACATTATAGTGTGGCATGAAACCCTTGTAAAGCAGGTGGGTGTGAAGGATTTTCCGGTCAGAGTTAGACTTCATATTCCCACATATAGGGCATGGACAACACATAAAACCATTCTGCTTGTTTGCCTCAGCCACTTCGAGAAAATCATGCACGCCCTTAATGTACTCAGAGGTGTGTCTGTCACCGTACATCCATTGCCGGTTCATCTGCGTGCATTATATATAATTAAGTGTGTCAAAAATCATTACAGAACATCATGAATAGATAATTAAGTGACCAAATTAATAGAAGTTCATCATCACATAAAAACCAAAGTAGATACATAGTTCTCATCTAACAACATAAAGCTCTGCAGAGCATCTAAATTAATTAAACCATACATTGAAACTATGTAAAACATTTCAATGCGAAAACAAATGCGATCATAATCGCAACCAAGGTAACAACTGATCCAACGGCATAATGATACCAAGCCTCGGTATGAATGGCATATTTTCTAATCTTTCTCATCTTCAAGCGCATTGCATCCATCTTGATCTTGTGATCATCGACGACATCCGCAACATGCAACTCCAATATCATCTTCTCCTCCTTAAGTTTTTTTATTTTTTCCTTCAAGAAATTGTTTTCTTCTTCAACTAAATTTAACCTCTCGACAATAGGGTCGGTTGGTATTTCCGGTTCAACAACCTCCTAGATAAATAAAATCTATGTCACGTTGGTCGGCATAATTTTCATAAACAATAAATGAACCAATAGTTATGAAAAGATAATATATACCACATCCGAATCATAGACAGGACGAGGGCCGACGGGGGCGGATACCAAAACCATCGGCGCACTATATAAGATGCAATAATAAAAGTAAGAAAATAATACAAGTATCTATCTAAACAAACAAGTAATAATATTTTTCCTTTCAGAAAGAAGATAAGAACAAGAGGCTCACCACGGTGGTGCCGGCGATGAGATCGCGCGGGTGATCGACGGCGGTGAAGACGGGGACGGGGCGTGACGGACCGCTAAACCTAGATAAATATTAAGGAAAATGGAGCTTGGCGGTCGAGCTTGGAGAGGAGAAACCTTAAGTAGTGTGGCTCGGGCATTCCATCGAACACCTTGTGTGCATAGGAGGTGAGCTAGAGCACCACCAAGCCCTCTCCCCCTCGGCCAGAAAAAACAGAGCGGTGTGCTCTGCTCTTGTGCGAGGGGCTATATATAGGCACCACTATCGGTCCCGGTTGGTGGCATGAACCGGGACTAAAGGTAACCCTTTTGGTCCCGGTTCATGCCACCAACCGAGACCAATAGTGGTGGGCCAGGAGCCAGGACCATTGGTCCCGGTTCGTCCCACCAACCGGGACCAAAAGGTCTCGACGAACCGGCACCAATGGCCCACGTGGCCCGGCCGGTCCCCTGGGCTCACGAACCGGGGCAAATAGCTCCATTGGTCCCGGTTCTGGATTGAACCGGGACTAATGGGCTAAACTGGCCTGGACGAAAGCCCTGTTTTCTACTAGTGCTACCACCGGATGGTAGGATGGATTTTCCCTATATATATATATATATATATATATATATATATATATATATATATATATATATATATATATATATATATATATATGAGAGAAAAAGAGAGAAGGGGCAATGCTACTATCATTTTACCACACTTGTGCTTTAAAGTAGCACCATGATCTTCATGATAGAGAGTCTCATATGTTGTCACTTTCATATACTAGTGGGAACTTTTCATTATAGAACTTGGCTTGTATATTCCAATGATGGGCTTCCTCAAAAGTGCCCTAGGTCTTCGTGAGCAAGCAAGTTGGATGCACACTCACTTAGTTTCTTTTGTTTAGCTTTTATATACTTATAGCTCTAGTGCATCCGTTGCATGGCAATCCCTACTCACTCACATTGATATCTATTAATGGGCATCTCCATAACCCGTTGATACGCCTAGTTGATGTGATACTATCTTCTCCTTTTTGTCTTCTCCACAACCACCATTCTATTCCACCTATAGTGCTATGTCCATGGCTCACGCTCATGTATAGCATGAAAGTTGAAAAAGTTTGAGATTACTAAAGTATGAAACAATTGCTTGGCTTGTCATCGGGGTTCTGCATGATTAAATACTTTGTGTGATGAAGATAGAGCTTAGCCAGACTATATGATTTTGTAGGGATAACTTTCTTTAGCCATGCTATTTTGAGAAGACATGATTTCTTTGATTAGTATGCTTAAAGTATTATTACTTTTATGTTAATATGAACTTTTGTCTTGAATATTTCGGATCTGAATATTCATACCACAATTAAGAAGATTTACATTGAAATTATGCCAAACTATCACTCCGCATCAATTTTTTTTTATCATTTACCGACTCAAGGACGAGCAGGAATTAAGCTTGGGGATGCTTGATACGTCTCCATATCTATAATTTTTGATTGCTCCATGCTACTTTATTTAATGTTTTGGACTATATTGGGCTTTATTTTCCACTTTTATATTATTTTTGGGACTAACCTATTAACCAGAGGCCCAACCCAGAATTGATGTTTTTTGCCTATTTCAGTATTTCAAAGAAACAGAATATCAAACGGAGTCCAAACGGAATGAAACCTTCGGGAACGTGATTTTCTCACCGAACGTGATCCAGGAGACTTGGACCCTGCTCCAAGGAACAATCGAGGAGGTCACGAGGGTGGGGGGCGCCCCCCCTAGGGCACGCCCCCTACCTCGTGGGCCCCCTGGTGCTCCACCGACGTACTCCTTCCTCCTATATATACCTACGTACCCCCGATAGGTCAAATATGGAGCAAAAAATCTAATTCCACCGCCGCAACTTTCTGTATCCACGAGATCCCATCTTGGGGCCTGTTCCGGAGCTCCACCGGAGGGGGCATCTACCATGGAGGGCTTCTACATCAACACCATAGCCTCTCCGATGAAGTGTGAGTAGTTTACTTCAGACCTTCGGGTCCATAGCTAGTAGCTAGATGGCTTCTTCTCTCTTTTTGGGTCTCAATACAATGTTCTCCCCCTCTCTTGTGGAGATCTATTCAATGTAATCTTCGTTTTGCGGTGTGTTTGTTGAGACCGATGAATTGTGGGTTTATGATCCAGCTTATCTATGAATAATATTTGAATCTTCTCTGAATTCTTTTATGTATGATTGAGTTATCTTTGCAAGTCTCTTCGAATTATCCGTTTGGTTTGGCCAACTAGATTGGTAGTTCTTGCAATGGGAGAAGTGTTTAGCTTTGGGTTCGATCTTGCGGTGTCCTTACCCAGTGACAGAAAGGGTTGCAAGGCACGTATTGTATTGTTGCCATCGAGGATAACAAGATGGGGTATTTATCATATTGCATGAATTTATCCTCTACATCATGTCATCTTGCTTAAGGCGTTACTCTGTTTTTAACTTAATACTCTAGATGCATGCTGGATAGCAGTCGATGAGTGGAGTAATAGTAGTAGATGCAGAATCGTTTCGATCTACTTGTCTCGGACGTGATGCCTATACACATGATCATACCTAGATATACTCATAATTATGCTCAATTCTGTCAGTTGCTCAACAGTAATTTGTTCACCCACCGTAGAATACTTATGCTCTTGAGAGAAGCCACTAGTGAAACTTATGGCCCCCGGGTCTATTCTCATCATATCAATCTCCATTACTTTATTACTTGCTTTGTTTTTACTTTGCCTTTTACTTTTCACTTTGCATCTCTATATCAAAAATACCAAAAATATTTTTTATCATCTCCATCAGATCTCACCCTCGTAAGTGACCGTGAAGGGATTGACAACCCCTAATCGCGTTGGTTGCGAGTAGCTATCATTTTGTGTAGGTACGAAGGACTCGTGCGTGATCTCCTACTGGATTGATACCTTGGTTCTCAAAAACTGAGGGAAATACTTACGCTACTTTACTACATCATCCTCTCCTCTTCGAGGAAATCCAACGCAGTGCTCAAGAGGTAGCACCCTACCAGATCATTTCACAGTTGTAGATGTGGAGAAAGTCAAGGACGCTGCTCTTAGGAAGATGGCAATTGCATTCAACAACCACAAGAAAACTGTATGGAAGGACTACATCAAAGCAGGAAAGAAGACTCCAGAATTCAAGGGAACACTGGAGAACCAAAGAGAACATTGGGACGATTTCGTGAAATTCAAGGAATCAGAATTATCTAAGGAACGGACCAGAAAAAATAAGGCCAATGCCGCAAAAAAGGAGCAATTCCATAGGATGGGGCCAGGTGGCTACGCGATGGAAATGCCTAAGTGGGATAAGCTTGAACAAGAGATGCTGGCTGCACAGGTCACTCCAGTTACATTGAGCTGGCCCCCCAGGTGCAGAAGTTGGTTCTATGTGCATGAGGGGCGTTGGACCCGAAGACACGCTCGGTTTCGAAGAAGGCATGTCTTAAAGGAGCCGATGAAAAGTTAGTTGAAGCAATATAAGAAGCTCGAAAGGGGGTGTTCACGCCCAACAGAGAGAACGACGAGCTTACGCGCGCCCTTGGAAATCCTGAACACCCGGGAAGAACATGAGGCAAGGGCATTGTTCCATGGTATGAGGGATTTTCTGAGTGGAATGCCGACTACAGAAGCCGTGCGAGAAGGAAGATGGAGGAGGAGAAGAAGAAGAAGCTGGAGGACAAGCAGAGGAAGCAGGAAGCAGAATGGCTTCAAGGCCTAGAATCAGCGCACGCGGACTTGGCACTCAAATTGCAGAGGCAGCAGGAGCAGATCAGCTCGCTTAGCCACGAAAGGGGGTCCCAGCAGCGGCCGCAGCTAGCGGATGATCCAGCATTGGATAGCACCATCCCATCCATGCCGAGAAGTAGCATGGGTTCCGCCCAGGGCGACACACTGCTGGATAGATACCCTGTGGATGCCATCATGGAGAACACTAACTGTGAGCTACACTTCAAAATAAAGGATATATCCGTGAAGGCGGCAGACGTCGTTGCTTATACAAATCCCCCCGGAGCAACCTACCATTCCAGAACGATTCCAGCCGGCTATGCTCATGTCGTGGTTGATGAGGTGGTGGACCATTATTCGGGGCTACAGCTTGACATTCCTGGAGGTGACGAGGAGCAGACACTGGGAGAGGCCATACATCGTATCATCCTATGGAGAAAGGATTGCATCATCTTTCGAAAGGCCACCGACACCGCGTCAGCTAGAGCTTGAAATTCCAGGAGGTGACGAGGAGCAGACGACTCACGCTCCTCCAACGCGTGAGGCCACTCCTCCTGCTTCAACTCAGCCAACGCGTGAGGCCACTCCTCCTGCTTCAACTCAGCCAATGCGTGAGGCCACTCCTCCTGCTTCAACTCAGCCAACGCGTGAGGCCACTCCTCCTGCTTCAACTCAGCCAACGCGTGAGGCCACTCCTCCTGCTTCAACTCATCCAATGCATGAGGCCACTCCTCCTCCTCCAAGTCCACCAACGCGTGCCACTCCTCCAAGTTCGACACCGCGTCAGCCGTCTCCGCTGCCTCAGCAATCGCGGAAGAGAGCCGCCGCAGCTATGGTGCGTAGTGCTACAAGTCGAGGTAGTACAGGAGGTACAGGCGGAGGCAAGCGATTTCAATATGGTCCAAAAATCCTCGCGCCTCTTCCGCAGAGGCCTTACGACATGACCAAGGAGCAAAACAAATCCATAGTGAAGGCCCAAGTGGAGGCCCATTTCGCACCAAAACCGGCACTGCCGCTAAGGGAGAAAGTGCCCGAGGAGAAGATTGACCAGTTTATTCGTATGGCGCGACCACCAGCTCCCAAGCCTGTTGACTTAGACTACGAGCGCCAAATCAGGAAGGCACATCGAGCACGACAACAGGGGTCGAGCTCGAGCTTGAGGCAAGCAGCTGGCCAAAAATGCGGGAAAACTATTCCTCAGCTAGGAGAACAGGCGGCGCAATCGATCCCCCCGCTTGTTGTACCAACACATGAGAGTACCGGCTCCGGTCAGCTGGTAATAACCGACGAGCATAGACGGAACGCTGAAATGCTCGGTATCACTTTTGGACAACTCCTCGAGATTGAGCCCATGCCTAAGCTTAAAGAGCAAGACATAAAATGGAAATATGCCCGCGGCCAACCTTTGGTAAGGCCTGAGGAGGTCAAGAACCTCCCAATGAGAATGTATCAATTGCATGATTAATACATGAAAATTACCAAGAGTAACAATCGAGAGGGCCTCATGGTGAAAGTCAAGGAAGAGTATTACTTCCATAAGCTAGCTCTGTCCATTGAATATTCAGAACTATTTCAATTATTCCATCAAGAAGCACTCGACAAATCCATCATCAGTTTGTATTGTCTGTAAGTGATTTCTTTCTGTAATTCAAGTCCCAAGCTAGCTGTAGTGCTCATTGATCGATCATTACCTGTAATTATTCTCACTATATTCTTTTCTGTGGTATTATGCAGGATAAAGATGTATGAAATGAAAAAAGCTGGATGCTATGGCATTGAGTTCATTGACCCAAATACCATTAATAAAGAAACATGGACATATCAGTGGTATCAAGAAGAAGTAGAGAAAAACATGCTAGAGTTCTTGAAGCGCCTCAATACTAATGAACATATACTACTTCCTTACAACTACACGTGAGTCACACTGTCTTGTACTATAAATTCTGTTTTTACTTACTAGCTAGCTAGATGTCAATAATTAAGTGTATAGGGGTTTAGGGTAGTTGATGAGTGTTACGCACATGCCCGCTTAATTAAGACATGCAAACGTATGTGCATGCAGTTACCATTGGATCTTGTTAATCATTAAAGTTGACGAAGGAACAGTTGAAGTACTGGACTCACTACTTAAAGAAAAACACACCTACTCAACCGTGAAGGGGATAGTCGACAGGTAATTTCAATCATTATTAACTATATGTCGGCCACTTTAGTTCATAATTTCCTGATATCAACTATTTAATAACTCGTTTATTCATTTTCCAGGCGAATGGAAAGAAAAGTTGTATTGGTTTCGACCCAAGGTATAATTAATTAAGTAGTACTAGCTAGCTACCATGCATCTCTTTAATTCCGGACTATAGAACCGGCACTAAAGCCCCTTACGAACCGGGGCTATAGCCCGGTTCTGCACTAGTGCATCTCTTTAATTCTAGTTTCAATACCATTAATTATCATGCTTGATTAATTATTATCTGATTAAATTTTATTCTCGTAAAGGCCCTGAAGCAGGCACAGGGGAAAGATCAGTGTGCATACTGCGTTTTCGAGAACATTCGCATGATGACGTCTGAAAGGACCAAAACTGATAGACAGCTATGTGTACGCGCGTTTGACAGAACACTATTCACAATTTTTACGTCATTATCGATATCTAGTCACATAACTAATACACATGCATATTAATCTTCTTCTTAACAGTTCGGATCGGTGCGGGACACGCTCCTAACAAAGGAGCGCATACGAGCACTTCAAGAGGAAATAGCGGGATTTTTGCTCGACAAGGTCATAGATCGCAAAGGGGAATTCTACTACGAGTTACCGCCCCAATGAACTACTCCCAATTGTCATCGTGCTCCGAAGACACCAAGGCAAATGCCACTGGCTCTGAAGGCTACATGTAGGAAGAACTATGTGTGTGTGTGTGTGTGTGTGTACGGTAGAAATTCTATTTATATATATGCATAATGTGTACAATATGTAGTATCGTAAAATACCAGCAAACAAAAAAGAATTAAATGAAAATCACAAAATTAAAGGAAAAATAAATAATAAAACCAAAATCCCCCAAACTTTTTAGTACCGGTTGGTAACACCAGCCGGTACTAAAGCTCTCCCCACCCGGCCCTGCCTCGTGCCACGTGGTGGCCCTTTAGCGGTGATTTGTGCCTAACCGGTACTAAAGGAGGGGATCTTTAGTCCCCACCCTTTAGTGCCGGTTACAGAACCGGCACTAAAGCCCCTTACGAACCGAGGCTATAGCCCGGTTTTGCACTAGTGCCAGCAGGTGCCACCCCGGGCACACACTACCACCGTGTCGCCATCATACATATGTGCGCCAACCGCGCCTGCACGTTGCTCAGCTCCAGCACCATACCTTGTCCCGGGGGCGCTGGGCCGTGCCAACACCCACGCGTGAAGGAACCAAGAGGCCCCACCACTGACCGCGCCAATCGGGCTTCGCCTGGCCGTGCCTTCTGAGGAAGGCGAGGAAGGAGGAGGGGCAGCCCGTTGGTGGCGATCTAGGGCCCCCCTTCTTGTCGCCACGCGGAGGCGACGCAAGAGGGGTGGGATTTGTTTTCCGTTGGATATGGTGGCATTTAGTACCGGGCAATCAACGCATGTTCTTCCATTGATCTAAATGACAGTTCAAAAGAAAAATCTTTGATTGCGTATCTTTCACAAAGAGGACATGTATGCCCAGTCATGCATCAATGAGATCTATATTAAAGTTCAAGGACTCAAGATAGGTAAGAAGTAACAAGAGGATTGGGAGATAATGGAACAAGTCACTCTCCCAGCCTCTGCAGCAGCTCTATAAATTACAGAGTGTGCTAGTATCTGAAAACCTAGAGCGTGTTGGAACCAAGGATCGATGAACAATCAGAAGAACACGAGGAGATGGAACACCCGCGGCGACGGACGCCCCCCGGCGAAGAACACCGGGGCTGTTTTCCTTCACTGTATCCAATTGGCTCAACGAACAAGACGCAATGCATTAAGAATCATTATAACCGTGCAGCTTTCGAGCCCTCTCAAGCCATCAACGTTCAAAGCCGTCCGATCGTCACTTTTTGCCATTTTTGACCGTCGGATTGGCCCTGGATCGCATGTACGCTCCTCCGTTCGCTACAATGGAGCGCTAACCGTCCCGGGCCGCTGCTCCGGTGACTTTTTTGGGCTTCTGTCGTTAAATTTGGCTTAATGGGCTCTTACCAGCCTCCCATCCGTGCAGTCGAAGGGGAAAAAAACACGACTCTCGCAACTCTCGTTTGGCTCACAAGGTCGCAACCTTCCTCGTTCGCGTGGCGGCTCCTCGCGACCATGACGGCTTCGATCGATGCGTGAGCGACGACTCACATGGCCAATACGCTAGGTTCTGCCGACACGACAAACGGCCTTGTCGGGCGACGGCACCGGATCCGCTGGGTTGTCTAGGCTCGGTTGTACTTGCACAGCACGACGGGAAGATGCAGTGGCGGCGAACAGCAGTATGTCGATTGGAGTTCTATCGCCAGCGATTGATTGAGTGGTTAATGGCCGTTCAAAGCAGGTCAGTTTCGTTTGTCTATTCATATTTTTTCCTTTAAGTCACGGGCGCCCATATAATCCCAACCTGGCCGCTGCTCCTTCCACACTTTCCTGACTTCCACAAATCATTCTCCCACAGCCATTGGTGATGCTTAGGTCTCTAA
>NC_041383.1:56311163-56315697 GCF_002162155.2 Triticum dicoccoides
ATTGATGTTGTTCTTTCAGTTCACAAACAATGCAGGTTCGTTCTGCTAGGTTAGCTAATTATGCTGGATTAAATGGTTTAGGCATTACCCATTTGGAATGTGATGCGCTGATTTCAATTTCACTGTTTTTGTTCGAGTTGTTGCTATAATAGTTTAGAGAGATCTATAGATTACCCCCTGCTGCTCGCATTATTCTTTCACCAAGTGCACTTAGCGTAATCATCTGAGTTTTTGCAATCTGCTGCAATATTATCCCTTTTACGGATGTATTCTTTGGCTAATAATTCAAAATGACTGCAGGTTCTTTAGACGGGCGGATTTCTTTATTTCCTGCAGCCGGATCTGCCAATATAGTGGCCAACGGACAGGTTACTATGAGTATGCTCCTATGTTGTTATGCCTCATTTAACTTAGTGCCCCATCTCACTATCTATGCGTACTATATGATGCCATTCTCTATTCTTACAATATGATAACACTCTCTATGATTGATTGAAATACTTGCAATACCGCCTGTTTTTCTTGCCCTATGTAGAAGGTTAGTTAGCAAGTAAAAAATGCACAAACGAAATAGGTAAATTTTTCAAGGCGTTGATGCCTCCGCATCACATTCTGGATATAAACATATTGTGCTTATCAGATCACTTTGACAAAATTCCGATGCAGAAGAATAAGCAAACCAAGTGAAACCGAAGTCCAGTCGATTGATCCAGAGAACCTGCTTTAATTTTGGGGGTGCAAAGAATAGCATCAATAAGAAATCAATAACGTGAGCAGAATTGGGAAAAGAGTGTAGATAGGAAGGAGGGAACACCTGCAGAAGGGGGGAGATGAATTATTGACTTAGTGTGAACCATGCCTGCTGGTGAAGGATTTGCCAAAGTAAGGAGGGGAATGAGGAAGCAGAACTGGATGATGGAGCCCACGCTGCCTGTATGTGTAATTCTACTGGTTTTAGTGTGTCTAGCATATTCTTTATCCTGCCATTCATTTAACAAATTGAGCAGTGCACAAAACTGAGGTCCTGATCTCAGCCTACAATGTTATTTTTCCTGTAATTTGATGTCAATAGATCAATTTTGATGCTTGCCCTGCTGAAAGTTACACCATGAAATATAGAGGATTAGTTCTGTCAGCAAGGTATCAGATTATTAAACTTATCAAGTTTAGGTACCTTGTGAATTTATGGTCGGAGCTCAGAGGAAGTTGAAAAGTAGCAAACAAGTCAGCTCAGGTTGGTTTTGATGAACTGCTTGCTAATTTGATACATATCGACATACAGTTCCATGTATATGTTTGCTATATCACACCGACGGCTGAGGCCGGCCATCGACGCCCGACGATGGTGACAATGGGCAAGAATTTTTTTTGGTTAGTCGGCCCTTCTTTGATTTATTCTATGTGATAATATTAGTCCGCACTAGGATTTAGGCTGTACCAATTTCTTGATATAGACGGAATTAATTAGGGGCAGCAATCTCGTGTTTTATCCTCACAAATTAGACATGACATGTTGATTCTATCATTTGATTAAATTTGTCGCCGGTTATGTTTGTGTTTGTGTAGTTATGAAGAGTAAAAACAACATATAGATTTTACGAGATAGTTGGATCAAGCAAACAATGAAGGACCACAACAAACCATCAAAATCTTTCAACATATTTGCTATGTATAAGAAATCTTTTCCTCATAACAGTACATTTGGTTACTATACGCTTGTCCTCAGGACTAGCAAGTCTGTGTTTCATAGTATTCCACCACTGTTGTCCTCTGTAACAAGGAAAGAATGTGATGCACGCCTGCAACAATCCATAGCAAGAATTGCAACATGCTATTTATATCACCATCATCACTTTGTTTCTGTGTTGTTAAGCTATTTTGTTTTGAAATCTTCATGGTGATGCGAATTAGTGAGATCATGAAGTAACCATAAGTTCCAGATCTTCGGATAAAGATTGTCTACAAGATGATGCATTAGATTTTTATAGTTAACTAACAATTATAGCGGGTATGCCATTTTACCGTTCTAGCATCAAAGGAGTATATACTCATCATGGTGATTGTAAAAACAAGTGACCCTTCTACTTTAGATTTGTGGTTACTTGTGGTTAACACATAATAACTTACATTTCAATGTCTCCATATATTTCTGAATTCACTATCATTCTATTGAAAAAATGGACGGGCGCGGCAGCGCGCGCCATCATGGTCTAGTTTTCTTATATAGCCCAGCACACACAGGGCCGGCAGCCACACTTGGCCACGCACACACGTAGCACCCACTAACCAACCCTACATGCAAGTCCATATCCAGCTGATGCATGCACGCACTAACCAACTAGCCTACTACTTCCTCCGTCCGGAAATACTTGTCCTAGAAACACTAGTAGAAAAGGGGGCATCAGTCTCGGTTCGTAAGGGCTTTTAGTCCCGGTTCTTGAACCGGGACTAAAGGGTCGTTACTAATGCCTCCCCCCTTTAGTCCTGGTTCAAACTGGAACCGGGACTAAAGGTCGCGGCCACGTGGAGCTCTACGTTTAGTCCCAGTTGGTAACATCAACCGGGACTAAAGGAAATTCTATGATTTTTTTTTCTAAATTTTTTTTGAATTTTTTTTATTTTTAAATTTCTGAATTATTTTAACCTCTAATCTCTAATCACCACCCCTCATCACTGCTCAATTTATCCTCTAATCTCTAATCATCCCTCATCATTCCTAATCATCTAACTTCTCGAACGGTCACCCATCCTCCCACTCCCTCAGCCTGAGCACGCTTTATTTCCGGGTTCTATTCTCCCTCGTTTCCAAGTCTGCACTTGTTGTTTTCTTGACAATAGTAAGATGTAAATCCTATTAACCCTCAGGAATTTTGCGTGAGCATGAAGTGACACATTTCACTGTTTGAGTTTGAAACTATTGTTTTAAAAAACAATAATTATTTAGTAACACAATATTTCTTGAATAATTAGTTTGACCATTGTTTGACCACAGTTTGACCACAGTTTGACCAGATTTGACCAAAATTCAAAATAACTAAAATAATTATTTAGTAACACTAATATTCTAGAATAATTAGTTTGACCATTGTTTGACCATTGTTTGAACACAGTTTGAAATTTTTTTTGATTTTTTTCACTCTAGATCTTAAAAGCCCCGTAACTATTTTTCTGTTAGGTTTTTGAGGATTTTGAAAATGTTTAACGGTAGACCACATATCACATGGGAAATTTACTTTTTATTTTTTTGACATTTTCATCATTTTCTTTTTTTTAACTGAAAAGGCGGCCCGGGGGGTGGAGTTTGAAAAATGTGACCTTTAGTACCGGTTCGTGCCATGAACCGGTACTAATGCCTCAAACCCCATTAGTACCGGTTGGTGGCTCGAACCGGGACTAAAGGTCTAACCTTTAGTCCCGGTTGGTGCCACGAACCGGTACTAAAGGGCATCGCACCCTTTAGTCTCGGTTCGTGGCACCAACCGGGACTAAAAGGTCCAGACGAACCGATACAAATGGCCGATGTGGCCCCTGGGCGCACGAACCGGGACTAATGCCCCCATTAGTCCCGGTTCTAGACTAAACCGGGACTAATGGGCTAACCCGGGGCGGACCAAAGCCCTCTTTTCTACTAGTGAAATGAATGTACCTAGCCTTATTTTAGTTATAGATACATCCATTTTATTCATTTTTAGAACAAGTATTTTCGGACAGAGGGAGTACTAGCTAAGAACACGTAGCGCTCACGGAAGCAACGCTCTTCCCGCGCATGCCTCCCTGGCGATCCGGTCTTTTCTCGATCGTGAGCCCGCCTGCTCGTCTGAACGACCTGGCCCAGGTTGCTTTGCTGCACACTACCTCGGTCGCCCTGTGACTACATGCCTAGCCACAAACCGGCTCAAACTAGACTCACTCCGTGATATGGACACAGACGTGAGCACGAACTCAGGCGCCACCGCGACACACACGCACCACGAACACAGACACGGCCATGAACCGATGCCTGAACTCGCCCTAGAACTAGACACACACTGGTCACCACGACGAGTCGTGGTTTATGCCTAACAGAGCGAGCAGCAAGGTACTGTATTACATTTCCACTGATGCATAGGTCCGGATTAAATCAAACTTCATGAGATATATAGCTAGGTCATATTTCCTTTCCTGCTGGCAATGGGGACACCTTAAATTTTGCCCGTACGAATAGTGATGCCTTAATTTTTATCTCCATCGTATATGTTAGCAAGCTAGCTAGGTTGGGAGGCAAAAGGGAACTAAGCATGCAAACATAGCTAGCTTGTCCGCTTCAAGGTCTTTTCACACGATTGAATTCTCAATGATGTAGTTAATTGTCGCTCAGAAATGCACATCTTTGCTCTGAAAATACTTGTCGGAGGAATGGATGTATCTAGACGCAATTTAGTTTTAGATACACCCATTTTCATCCATTTCTCCGACAAGTATTTCCGGACAGAGGGAGTAGCTGTCAAGACCTAGAAAGGGCACCATGTAGAAAAACGTTTCTGCTCCGGTGCTC
>NC_041383.1:56315908-56317437 GCF_002162155.2 Triticum dicoccoides
CGTGAAGAGGGGCACAATCGTCTTTTTATGCCCGAGGAGAACGCGCGTACAGCCCTGTAGAAGCCCGCACCGGCGCGCGTACAACCCTGTACAAGCCCGCACCGGCCCGATACTTTTGTACACTGAGGGTATACATGTATTGTACGTGGGCGTTTCGTTTTCCCTTGTCACGTGCTGCGGTCGTGGGCGTGGGCGGCGGCGGTCGTGGGCTAGATTAAAAATTACAAAAAAAATAAAGAAAATAAAAAAGAGAAATAAAAAATCAACTACGCGAACAAAAAATTAAAATAAAGAACATTTTTTAAATTTGTGAACAAAACTTTCAAAAAACATATTTTGAACTTCGGGAAAGTATTTTGAAAGTGTGAATATTTTTAAAAAAATTGGGAACAAAATTTGAAACAGGAACATTTCGTGAAGTTTTGAACAATTTATGTGCAACACAAAATTGTTTTCGAAAAAACGAAAATAAACTTGAAAACAGGAAAAATAAAAACGAAAAAAATAAAAAAGAAAGAAAAAGAAACAGAAAAAGGCAAAAAAAAGAAAAAGAAAAAAGAAAAAAGAAAAAAAAAACGGTTCAGGAACCTCCTAGAAGGTTCCCGAAACCAAAGAAAACCGGCTGGGAACCAGCTAGAAAGTTCCCAAAACCGGAATGGCTGATAAGTTTAACGGGCTGGCCCATCCCGAACGGTCGTCGCTGTCCCCGTGTGCGTCGCTGCAGCAGTTTGCCGCAAAGAGCGGCAAATAGAAAAAACCTTGTAAACGAGCCACGTAAGGGACGAACTGGGTGGGCTGCGTTTTTGTCCTGTTCTTTTATGTGTCGGGGCAGGCTTTGGACAGTGGGCTGGAAAAGACAATTTTTTACTTTGTTTGTTGGGTTTTATTCTGCCGGGGTCAGCTTCTGTTTTCTTATTATTTCCTACAAGAGGGAACGGACATATACATAGACTGAAGTGCATTGTGTCCGTATTAGGAGCAGTATGACATATTTAGCTTACAAGCCTTGTAAATTATTATTATTATTACTTTTTTATTTTTTATTTTATTTTCCAATTTTGGGTTTATACCGGATTGTTAAACTAAGTTTTAGCCAAGTCCCAATCAACTCTTTGGCCATGAGATTTTCCTATGCTTGTTTTTGTATTAAATTGAAATGTTTTAGGAGCGCGACCGACCTGTTTCATTTTCTTCTTTGTTTTTTATTTCTCTAGTGTCAGCCGGGTATGCGGTATGGGCTGACCTTTAGCGGTTATTTTTTCTTGTCTAGTTCTGGGATTTCCCTTTTTGTTTTTTAGGCTGCAATTTTTCAGCGGGGAAAACATACCGTCGGAAGAGGGAGGGGAATCGGTTGAGAACTGTCGGGAGAAACCATTTTGTATCATCATTATATTTTGTGTTTGTTTTGTAAGTGTGTAATGTTTTTTTGTCTATGTTTCTTGTGATGATGATTTCTATTTTTGCGTTTTGTATTTTCAACCTTCTCCTGCTTTTCTATTGTTCTTAAAACTTTTTTGTACCATTTTTTA
>NC_041383.1:56317552-56326055 GCF_002162155.2 Triticum dicoccoides
TGTAACTCCGTGCTATTTTTTCATGAGGGTCAACTTCATGTCTGCCACCACGCATGCAACTACAAGTGTCACCCTCGATTGCCACTCTATTTTTCTGTGTGAGAGGGGCAGCTGCATGTTTGTCACCAGGCATGCAACTGCAAGTGTCGCCCTTGACTGCAACTATATGTGTTGTTTGTCGGTCGGGGAAGGGAGGCAGTTGCATTACTACCACTAGGCACACAACTACAAGTGTCGCCCCATCTGGAACCGCATGTCATCAACGTGATTGCATCTCTATGGTGTTTTTGTCCGGGGAGGGAGCACTTTCATGTCTGCCACTAGGCACGCAACTGCAAGTGTCGCCCTGAATGCAACTGCATGTCTTCAATGCGACTGCAACTTACCAGTGTCTTGTCGAGGGTAAGGAAGTTGCATGTCAGTCACTAGGCACGCAACTGCAAGTGTTGAACATGACTACAACTGCATGTCTTGAACGCGGTTGAAACTTATAGTGGTGTTTTATCGTAGGAGGGGCTAGTTGCATGTTTTCTACTAAGCATGTCTTCAACGCGATTGCAAGTGTCGCCCTGACTGCAATTGCATGTCTTCAACACGACTACGACTTACCGGTGTTTTGTCAAGGGGAAGGAAGTTGCATGTCAGGCACTAGGCACGCAACTGCAAGTGTCGCCCTTCGATTGCAAACTGCATGTCTTCAATCCGATTGCAACTTAGTGGTGTTTTGTCAGGTGAGGGGGCAGTTGCATGTCTTGTACTAAGCATGTAACTGCAAGTGTCGCCCGCGACTGCAATTGTATGTCTCCAACGCAATTGCAACTCCGTTGTGTTTTATCGGGGAGGGCGGTGGAAGTTGCATGTCTGCCACTAGACATGCAACTACAAGTGTCGCCTTCGGTTGCAATTTTGTGGTGTTTTGTGGCGAGGGGATAGTTGCATGTCTGCCACTAGGCACAACTACAGATGTCACATTTCAATTGTATGTCGTCCATCCTATTGCAATTGTATGTCTTCTATGCAACTGCAACTTAATGGCGTTTTGTTGAGGTTAGGGCGGTAGTTGCATGTCTAATTATTTGATTGAATTTATTTCCAAATACCAATGTATAATGAAAATATTTTCTTAAAATACAAATTTCTTTTAAAATTGGGCTAACACTTTGCATTTATTTTTTCAGGAACAAGAAAAGAAAAATGAAATAAGACTTAAAACAACCATTAAATTTGACAGGTGTTCATGAAATACACCTTTTAAAAAATGCTAACCTATTTAAAAAAACCATGTATTTTTCAATAAATATAGATATTTATTGAAAGAAAGAAAGTACAAACAAGAAAGAAGAAAATAAAAACAAAGGCAGAAGGAAAAAGAAACAGGAGGCAACTACTCCTAGGAGTAGATAAAAAAAACAATGAAGTAAGAAAATAGAGAAACACAGAAAGGAAAGGGAAAAAAACTCAAAATTATTGATGTTCCAACTTTTTTAGTCTAATTCATTTTTCCAACTAAACCAGAAAATATTTAAACCCGTAGCTAGGGTGTGCGCTGGGGTAGTTATATACCCACACATAACTATTATCTTTTCATTTTATGCTTTTTTATTTTAAATTATTTCTATAGTGTTTTCTCCATTGTTTTTCATCTCTCCATTTTCCACTTGTTGAATAGGCCGAAGTATTTCTCCCAGGAGCCAACAAGTTTGCTAGCCATGTATTTGTACCTGTAACAGAATAGAGAAGGAAATTAAATCGGTAAAAAGAAAACAAGTCATATGGGGCAAGCCCAGCCCAAGGCGTGGAGACAACGAAGCAGCACCAGCCGCCAAACAGGCCTAGGGCCGATGGTGCTGACATCAGCGACCGAGACTTAACTAAGTCTCAGTCGACTGAGATGTAGACACTCCATTAAAAAAGGTAGACATATTTAGCTAGGTCTTATCTAGATGTGCTCTTGTCTAGTAGCACTCTAGCTAGATATTCATTGCAACCGAACTGAATTCATTGCAACTGAATTGAATTCAAAACGGCTATCAGTGATCAACTGACTGGGGGAGACGATCTGGCAAAAGATCTGTAGCACGTAAGTGCGGGGCATGCAGCCCCTTTTTCTTTGGACGTTGATAACTGACACACGTGTGGTAGGAAAGGAAACGCACCACATGTCTCTAATGTAAATAGATTGCCATGTCATCGCATGCATGCATGCAAAAATCTTTTCGGATTTTCAGTTTTTAAAACATTTTATCTCTTAAATGAAAAATCTGATTGAAGATCCGTTTTCACCATTAAATCCCTCGCGGCGAGATCTTCAAAACTAGATCTCATATTGATATATTTCGGCGAAATTTTTTTTGGCTAAAAGTTGACATGTCTATTGCACATGAATTGCCATGATATTTACACTGAAGTGGTCATTATATGTTTCAACTATTTTCTTTTACATTTAAAAATAAATTTTAACATATTATAAAACGAAGAATTAAGAAATTAGACTTGCCATGCACCATAAACTAAAATTGCCATGATACATGCATTTAAAATTGCCATGGTTCAATAAAAAAATATTTTCATGATCAAAGTACTGGAATTGCCATCATCAAAAAACTAAAATTTCCATGATCTACAAACTAAAATTGCCACATGGCAACTTTAGTTTAAGCACTATGGCAACTATAGTGTAAATATCATGGCAACTTCTGGGCAAAAAAAAAATTCGTCGAAACATATCAACATGGGGTCTAGTTTTGGAGATCTCGTCTAGACGGATTTAATGGTGAAAACCGATTTTTAATTCGCTTTTTTATTCAAGAGATAAAATATTTTTAAGCCAAAAACCAAAAAGATATCTGCTGATGTCATCTATTCATACGTGGCAAAATGAGTGGTGATGAAGGTGTGTGGGCGATCTGCAAACGACCACACGTGTGGGCGTTAGTTTTTCCGTTTTCTTTTGGCTTTTGATTTTCTCTCGGGTAGTGCTCACAAGAGATAGCATTCCCAATTCACCTTCAGTACCGTTGTTTTCTCGCTTTTTCTAAGACGTTTATTTATTTTCTTTTCTTTTCTTTTTTACTAGGACCAGCCTATTTTCTCAATTTAGTTCTCTTTAATGTACATATAGCAAAAGAGTCCGTGCGGTGCCAGGGGAGAGAAAAAGGCCGTGTTGTCATTCTAGAACTTGTTGTTGATACCGTCTGCAGGTGCCACTGGTTTTTTTAGCCGTGCATGTGCCACTGGGCATGGTTTTTATGTTCCTGGAGTCACTATTATGCTCATATTCCTTTTAGGATTAAGCCGTTTTTTATTCCCTTTGGCACGATCTGGGTTCATGATGGAATAAAGGTTCCATTTTCATGGTAATGTTCTCAATGTCTATGAATTTGAAAAACACTGTTGAATTTGAAAAATGTTCATGAAATAAAAAAAATTCTTGTTAATTTGAATAATATTTATGAATTTGAAAAATCTTCTAGAATTCATTTTTTTGAATTTGAATACAAAATCGTCATTTTTAAGAAAATTTTTCATGATTTCCAAAAATATTTTAGGATTTGAAGAATATGTGTAATTTCAAAAATTATTCTGGAATTTCGAAAAAGGTTTAAGAGATTTTTTAAAAGTTCTAAAAATCATGAATTTATTATAAGAAAATAACAAAGGAATAAATTACCAGAAGAACCCAAAAGGAAAAAGGAATGAGAACGTTCGGTCAGTGAATGTTCCAGAACCTTCCAAAAACCGGAAGAGTGAGTATGTTGGAAATCTTTGGTTGGGCCAGACCCAATACTTGTGCGCGTTTGCCTGATATCCACCGCGCGAGAGATGATGGTTGTTGTAGCAGCCCGGGGGAGAGAGGAGAGGGCGGGACACAGGAGCAGTCGGGCACGGACTCTCAGGGCTGACCCCATCGATTTTGGTCTGGACTCTGGAGTCGACAATGAAGTTTGGATAGGTTGGCCCCATAAAGTCGAGGACCCGGCCGGCCTAGCTACTACGTACACGATCAACATCTAGTCGTAATCAAAGGGAAACCTAAAAGTTGAGTAGCATCTTCAAATCGATCGCTGGAAGGAGAGAAGCGATGGACGTCGTCGCGGAGGAGGTGTGCGTGAGGGCCTCTTCTATTCTCAAGCTTCAATAGCATGTGGAAGACAATTCCTTATAAAGAGGTCCAACTCCTTCTCCACTAGCGGGGTGGGACTAAACTTCCCACTACACCTAGTGCCAATAAACTCACATGGGCCCTTAGAGATTTTTCAGAAATTGCAATATGGGCCTAAAGCCCACCCCAAATTTCAGCAATCCCCCACCAGATCTCGAGGGCCCATTGTGTCCTCTATTCCAGTTGCTGTTTCGATATACTAGTGTTTCAGTGAAGACCTGTTAAGGGCGAGCTTCACCTGGAGCAAGTAGCTACACTCCTTCGCAACCTATGTGAGCCCGACTGCTGGTCACAGTCTATCAGTTCGGCATAAAAAAGCTTCACCACATGTCTTACTAGTACTAGCCTGCCGAAGGCAGACCCCTCCGGTGAAGCATATAAGTCACACTCCCGGCCTATTTATGAGTTTACTAGAGATCACCCCAATCTCGTAGACTGTGACAAGCAGTCGGGCTCACATAGGTGTGTTCCTCCAAAGATCGCTCTGTAGGATAGCATCTTGCTTACATAAGCTTTGGAACACATTAAGACAATAGTCATCCTACCATATAGTATTGAGAGTATTGCATCTCCAACGGAGTGGGTTGGTATAGTTACTCTCCTCAGTTCACCACTGGCTTGTTTTCCTAGGTCCTACTTCACAGGATGTCCGATCACATAGGTTGGGTTATCACCATGGCAACTCATGTGGGTCTCATACCCATCTCCCTCGATGCATTATCTATCACAACACGTGATCGCCCTTTTGGAAAGGGATCTGCCAGATTCTTAGCCGTATAGACATAGTCCAACGCTATCACTCCCGAGTTTCTTAATTTCTGACAGCTTTTAATCTCATTTTTATGTGTTTGTTGGACATCATGTTGTCCTTTGAACTCTTCACCTTGGTGATAACAGTATGATTGTCACAGTTCATAAGGATAGTTGGAACCGATTTATCAACCAATGGCAAGTCCATCAAAAGATCTCGAAGCCATCCTGCTTCAACACCAGATGTGTCTAATGATGTTAATTCTGCTTCCATTGTCGATCTCGCCGTGATAGACCGTCTTCGTCCAGGACCACTTCTGGCCGACCAGTGCTGGGTTCCATGGCGTGGGATCCTCCTCCTCCTGGTGCTACACGCCCTCCATGGCCTCCTCCTGCACCACGACGTCGAACTCTAGGGTGGCGACGCTGCCGGCCGTGGTGAGGGCTATCATGTGTTTGAGGCCCTGTCACTGGGCTCGTCATGGGTGTGGAGGGAGTCATCCATGACCCGCCTCACCAGCTCCTCCTCCTCGGTTGTCGTCTGAGCGGGCAGTGGCGGGGATGACGTCAGGGATGGCATTGGCGTCAGTCCGCGGACCAGCCTATGTCCGCGTGGCTGGGGAGGGCTGACGGCGCGCTCGCGGGGGGGCGGGCTTGGAGCATGATCGACAAAGAATGATTGCCGATGTAGATCGTGCTCGTCGTAGAGCCACGTGTCCCACAACAGGGATTCCACGGCATACCTCCAGTGGTTATCGAGGTCCGACGGCAGGCCACCTCCTCGAGTCGAGCGCGGTCGCTCACCGGGATCGGTGGGATGGGCACCCAATCCGCGGAGAGATGTCGGTTATTGGGAAGGTGCACGTCGCATGATTGCAGCGGCGTGCTTGACTCCCAGTAACGCTTGCAAATCTCCGCCTTCACGTACGGCCTTATGCGAGGTCCGGCCGCACGCGATGTGGAATGCGGGTGCCGGAGGTAGAGGTGGATGTGGAGGGGTGGAGCGGTGACAATGGCCGAAGGAAGATCCAATGACATCCCATGGTAGCCGGCGGCAAGGTGGAGCTAGGGTTTGGAGAAGGCGAGCGTGTCGGGCTTCGAGGAGGCACGTGTCGCTGGGAGTGGAAGTGTGGACTCCCATCGATCCACGACTTCCACATTAAAAGGGACCACGACCGCTCAGCTAGGGTGGCTGCTAGGCAGGGCCGCTCGCGGGTGCATCATAAATATGGACTGTGAGAGGTAGATGGGCCGCTGCCACGCGAGCTGATATAGACCGAACCTCGTGGCGAGATCCGATCCGTTGTTACGGCTCGACCTTTCACGGCACTCCACCTTTAGTAGCAACAACCTCTCGCCCGCGCACGCGATGTACACGAAGTACAGGGTTTGAACCTTGCGGCCCAGCACGAGAAAACCAATCTCGAAGGTACTCACGTGCAAACAATTTCCACGAAGAGAAACTGTAACACATAGGTTTTCTAAGATCCCTTCAAAACTTTGTCTACCCTGCAAACACATGGTGTCGATTTCATAAAAAAATAGGCGGCTGCTAGGCATCAGCCGGCTGATCTTTTCGTAAGATCAGCCGCCTAGCCAACCGTTGATTAGCATCGATTTGGCCCGGTTGATTCCTTGACCACGCCACCGCTTTCATCCCAATTTAGGATAGTATAACTGAGCCTAAACCGAGCTCTCTTACGATTTAGCCATTTCTGACCGTCCATTTGCTTGATTTGAAAGATTTTGGCCGTCAAATCTGCTCTCTATTTCATCCACCACCACATATTATTCTTACTGGGCCAAATGTCCTAAGGGGCTGCTGCTCCACAGGAAAAATCTGAGCTTTCTGGTAAAATGGGCCTCTTACCCAGCCCATTTATCTAAACCAGCAGCGGTCCGCAAGTGTTCGGCCTCCAGAATTTTCCAGCCTCACTCGACCCATCGAGAGAGATGGAGGACAAGGGGATCGGACGACCCTCCTTCGCTCCGCCCAGATTTCCATCGAGAGGGAGGAGTGAGGACGAGGGAGATCGGTCGCTTCGTGGTTGCGAGGGGAGGCGGTCGTGTGTTCGGCCCTGTTAGGTCGGACATGCCAGCCGCCCGTGACGCAGGCGACCGGTCACGGGCTCACGGCCAAGCGCCCCGCGGTAGGGCTGGTTCAGGCAGTTGCAAGTCGACGCAATCGCCGTTCAACTGTTCGGGTGTTAATCCCATGAAACGTTCATGGTGATTAATAGATGCCTGGCTCTTTATTTCTCATTTTTCAGTTTCTCTCCAAGCATTCATGGTGAATGATGTGCGCTCCTCACGGTGATTAATACTAGATGCCTGGCTCTTTGTTTCTCATTCTTCTGCTGCGTATATATGCTTCCACTCGGCTCACTCTTCTAACTCCGGCGATGGAACATCCATCAGCATGCTGCACTTCTAGGTTCACCTCTATCTTTATTTTTTATCATCCATGTATGATTTTCTTCTTCCACCCAAGATTACATTGTATCCTCAATCCAAATTTTGTACAGGTATTGGTCTACTGGGAGGTGGTCAATTGATTCGGCCAGATATTGGAAACTGGTTCTCACATCTTTTTATTTCTGAAATTCTTCAGCCGATAGTTTTAATGGCTTTTGGACAGGTAATTACTTAACTTGGACTGCCAGATGTCTTATTGTTTCATGCTTTACCATCCATGTTACCGAAAAAGGATTTCCCCCCGCTTTGTATACAAAGCAACCAACCGAACATCCAACGATAGATGCTGGGGCGGAAGCAGCACAGTCACGCCCAAAAGGAAAGAAAGAGAAAATACAAAAGAAACTAATGCCAACAACGGCGGATCGACAAAAAACGAAGAAGCCTCGAGGCTGCTGCGCCCATCGGAGATCGCCCACCAAGCTCCGAGCTTCCAAAGCGCCGGTACCAATCAGCACCTCCAAGAAGGACCGCGACGATGACGACGCTGCTGCCAAGGGTTTCCCCCGGTACGCTGTGAGGAGAGAGGAAGGGTAGCCCCGACGCCCTTCAGGAAGGTCAGGCGGTACCCACAAGCGCCACCGCGTCAGTGTCGGCCAAGCCAATAGAGATTTTTTCCGATCCCAACCACCACCTCAGGCACTTCAGAGCTCGCCACCAAACAGACCCTCACCCTGCGCCAACCCAGTCACGAAGCTTCTCACGCCGTCTCCCCACAGCACCGTGAAGCATGGTCCGCACAAAGAAGGAGAGGAGCCGGGACTAGGGCAGCAGCACCGTCGGCACGCGGGAGGGCCCCACCTCCACCGTCTCGACGGTAGCTGACCGGACGCAATAGCAGGAACATACCAGGCCCGTGGTCGCACAGGCCCGGCCGGGATCTCCGAGGCCTGTAAAGTTCCCGCCTTGGCGCTGCAGCCGGCACGCCGTCGACGCCGCCGCCCCTGTCCAAGCCGCTCCCCTGCCTCCCCACAGAGAGAGCCGCCAAGTGGAAGCACCACCACCACGTGCGCCGCCGGCCACCACCACCAGGTCGCCGGACCGCCACCGGCCGAGCCGCACCACCACCGCACGCCCGCGACGGAGGGAACCAACGCGGCCGCCGGGGGCCCGAAG
>NC_041383.1:56326697-56329605 GCF_002162155.2 Triticum dicoccoides
CCAATAATCATGCGGATATTTGCAAGTATTGTGTGTGGATTTTCAATGCAGGCTTTGCATCTTTCCAAGAATAAGGGGAGTTTCTTTCTGGATTAATATTGTGAAGTGTGAACATCATTTGAATCAAGGTGGAAGGAACTTTGATTCGAGATACCTCATATCCATGCCTAAAACTGAAACTTATCGGTTCTTGACAAGCTTACTTAACAATTTGCTTACGTTTTTCTGCCTTCCATGTAAATGCAGCCTATACTTTGATGGATGTTCATGTGCAGGTCTCTATAACTTACAGAATTGAGTATTCATCCATTATCATTGATGGAATCAACAACTAATAAAATGGGGGAGAAATTCCTCTATTTTTTCCATAGCATGCACGAATGGGTAACAAAAATGATTTTTTTTAGTCTTTACACATACTACTAAACAGTAGTAACTGATATCCCTCTTCTATTTTCCATACCATGCACGAATGGGTAACAAAAATATGCATCAAATTTGTGTGAACCGTGTTATGTTCCCATCAATAAAGATTTCACCATCGGAAACAAAACTCCCAGTATACTGTGCTATCATCTCTGAATTCATGATATTCTCATTATTTGCAGAAGTTTTAGTTTTGTTCATTTCCATTTGTATGATGTAGATGTATGGGAAATCTAATCTTATGATGGTCATTCAGGCAAGATACACTTGATCTGGGGGCTGTGATGTCAGCAAATTATTGGAAGAGTTAAGTAAGTGCAGTATGTATCTCATTTTTTTTCTAATAAGGGAAGGCATCATGACATATACTCCCTCCGTTCCTAAGTATTTGTCTTTTTGAAATTTCAAATGGACTACCACATACGGATGTATGTAGACATATTTTAGAGTGTAGATTCACTCATTTTACTCCGTATGTAGTCACTTGTTGAAATCTCTAGAAAGACAATTATTTAGGAACCGAGGTAGTAGTAAATAAGTGCAGACCATTGGACAGGTAACGTTGTTGTTCGTTTCAATGCTCTTCGTTGTGTCCGTGATCAGATTCTGTGCATAAAGAAGTGCATTACCTGTAACATGTGTTCATCACATAAGATCATCATAACAACCATCCTTTTGGCAGGGTAGGGGCTATTTTAGTTACGACCTGAGGGACAACGAGCTAGAGGAGGAGTTGGCCAGCAAGAGTGCTAGATTTAGGGCAAGTTTGCCGAAGCACTTTTATTAGTTCCATCGACAATACCAGGACTGGAGAACTGAAAGTCCTTGTAGATGCAAGTGGTGTGCTATTAAACCAAAAATACTAAAGTGTGCAACATAAAGTTCATGTTTTCACATGATTTCTTACTTCTTAAATCGATTTTTTGCAGGAACAAGATTGACAACGGCCTTTTGGATTGCACTCTTAACAAAGCTTCGGGCTCAATGAATTAGATATTTGTGATGTTTTGAAGGAAGACTATAGCATCTTGGAGTGCACTAATATTAATATATAAACCCTTCAATATTTGTGTCACCCAAAGGCTACAAATTCTGTAATTTACCCAAATACTTAGCATTTTCTCTACCTAAATATGAGTGTATTGTTTCAGATCATATATTCCCAGTATTATTAAGACACCGTGTGAAGTTATTTGCACTGTTCTAATGCTACTTTTCGCAAATCCTTGAATGTGCCCTGCCTTCTGTGATGCACTCAAAGTATTTGGGAGATTTGAAAATGTACTCATCTGATAACTCGTTACATGTACATTTTCACTATAAAGATTCAGGGACCTTGAATCTGATTTGTCAAATGTAATATTACACGTGAAAAAGCCATTAGGAAAAAAAATAAAGTTGCTTTAAGCAATAGAACATTGATAACCAAACATATGTTCTCTCCGGTTGGTCCTCCATAGGAGCATTTGTTTCTTTTAAAATGACCAAAAAAAAGCTTATGTGAAGCTATAGTTTTAATGTGCGAACGAATCAATAATTCAACTCTACGTTGTACAAAAAATAAAAATTCAACTCGCACGCCTGTGGACCAGCTATTATGAGCTTCATGCGAGACACTATCACTTTGCACTAACAAATTATATGTATAAACTAACATGAACTCTATGTTTGTACATAAATTTCTAACGCTCTCATAACATTCAAAATAGACGGGCGCGGCAACGCGCGCCATCAACGATCTAGTACGCCATATATCTCCCGCAGCTACTCCAGTCATCCATCAGGCATGTACACGAGTGCAACACATAATCCACACTTCCGACGCGATGAACCACATTTGGACGACATGCAGCACCAGCTTCAGCCTGCACCATGAACCGTCGCTAGTCATCGCACAGAAAAACACTCACGAGCTCGCCACGCACCGACCACGGTTGCAACACCGGGTTGCGGCAACGAAGCTACTGCGAGCCTGCGACCATCCATTGAAGCATCAGCGATGCTCTATTATAGCACCGACGATGCGACGACGGCCCAACAATGCTCCATAACAACACTGGTGACGATCCGTTGCAGCATCCATGAGGTTTCGGCGGCCGGCGATGCTTTGTTGTAGCAACCGCGAGGTTCTGGCGTCCGACGAAGCTCCGTTGCAGCATCCGTGAGGTTCCATCAGCCGACGATGCTCCGTTGCAGCACCCATGAGGTTCCGTCGGCGGCGATGCTCCGCTGCAACACCCGTGAGATTCCGACGTCCGACGGCTCCGTTGCAACATCCATGAGATTCCGTCGGGCGGCGATGCTCCATTGTAGCACCCGTGAGGATTCGGTGTCAGACGATGCTCCGTTGCACCATCTGTGCGGTTCCATCGGCCGGCGATACTCCATTGCAGCACCATTGAGGTTTCGGTGTTAGACGATGCTCCGTTGCTGCATCTGTAAGATTCCGTCGGCCGGCGATGCTCTGTTGCAGCAACCGTGA
>NC_041383.1:56330044-56370723 GCF_002162155.2 Triticum dicoccoides
ACGATGCTCCGTTGCAACATCAATGAGGTTCCGTTGGCCGAGGATGCTCCATTGTAGCACCCGTGAGGTTTGGGTGTCAGACGATGCTCCGTTGCACCATCCGTAAGGTTTTGTCGGCCGGCTATTCTCCCTTGCAACACCCGTGAGGTTTCGGTATCAGACAATGTTCCATTGAAGCATCTGTGAGGTTCCATCAGCCGGCGATGCTCCGTTGTAGCACCCATGAGGTTCCGACGTCCGACGATGCTTCGTTGCAGCATCCGTGAGGTTCCCTCAGCCGGCGATGCTCTGTTGTAGCACCCACGAGGTTCTGACGGCCCGACGATGCTTCATCATAGCACCGATGATGCTACATTGCAGCTCCAATGATGCTCTGACGGCCAAGCGATGCTCCATTTTAGCACTTGCGAGGTTCAAGCAGACGGGCGATGCTCCATCACACCAACGGTGATGCTCCGACGGCCTGGCGATGCTCCATTGTAGCACTCGCGAGGTTCAGGTAGATCGACGATGCTCTATCACACCAACGGTGATGCTCCGACGGCCCGGGTGATGCTCCATTGTCTCACCGGTGAACCCTTGAGCACATGGCGCTACTCAATGGCCCACGAGCTCGTGTCGCGATGCCGGCGAACCCTTGTTGCACCAGATGCATACCACATGCACCAGATGCCGGCGAACCCTTGTTTCACGTAATATCAGCCCGATGAAATGAATCGTTTTCCAAAAAAAAAAAAAAACTCCTTTACATGGCGCACGTACGTGGACTTATATAATGGTCGACTCTAACTTGACCGACAAACTCAACGCATCTATCTCTGGTGCCATCTTACGTGACCTTCTACTAATTTAATAGCACCTGCCTTTTACATCTCAACAGGTACTAAACTGACTTAAACTTAACTTAAGATAAAAAGGTACTCCCTCCGTTCCAAAATAGATGACTCAATTTTGTACTAAAGTTAGTACAAAGTTGAGTCATCTATTTTGAAACAGAGGAACTATTTATATAGACTTGTGCGCCATCTTCAAGTGCTTCATGTGCTGCGGGTGGGCCCCATTCCATGTCCTTTAATGACAAGAAATCACGTATCAGGCTCCAAGAAGTGTTGCCACGTTGAAAAACTTTCCTTTTACATGGAAGTGGCAAGAATAGAAATAAATCTCTCTCCTTTATATTGTTGACTGAATTGAATATATCACAGCTCGCGTGCTCCCTTTCATCCGATCCGGCTTGCCTGCTCCTTTCCCATGCTCTCATCCGTGCTCCCACTTCATCCTACGGCTGTTATTTTCTTTTTTTATTTTCTAATCTAATCATCTCCCCCCTCCTCCCCGATTTTCAGGGGGTGGGGCCGGGCCTTATTTTCTTCCAATTAAATCAAGCACGGGGAGGGAGCAGGCAAGTCTCGTCCCCTTTCATCAGCGTACAATCCCATCTCTTTCCAAGTATTATTGATACACGTTGATTTTTCCTTGCGAAAATGAGCATGGTTAATTTTGCATGCATGTTTTCTGCCTTGATTTAGCCCTTCACCGTCCACGTAATTATTCTCATATAATAAATATACACCCACGGACTTTTCTTCTTTTAAACAATTGACTTGCACCTGTATTTTGTGAACGTCCAGAACACTAGCATTAGACATGGCCATATCACCAGCAGCAACCATCGTATGTAAATTACTCATGGTCGTATCACGGGCCCGAGGTGGACGCGGAGCAAACGCGTGGGCGTTCGTTCGACGTCCGTGTGAATGCAAACCAGACGCAAGTTTGCGTAGAAAATAGGGCGGGCCGGACGCCAAACGGACAAAAAATACAGATGCGTTCATGGGTTAGGCCGTGCCGTCTATCTGTTTGGGCTCAAATGGTCATACACGGAGCGGATGGGATCATGCGTTGGAGTTGGCCTAAGCCCCAAGCCGACTCGCCCCTTCTTCCTCTCCTGGCAAACCCTAGCCCCACCTCACCGCTGCCGCTCCTTGGCCACCCATGGAGGAGGAGGAGGGCGAGAGCCGCGACTGGGCCGGGATGCAGTCAGACGCGCTCTCCACCATATTCGGGAAGCTGGACGCGGCCGACCTCCTCACGGGAGCCGGGCAGGTATGCCACGCGTGGCGCCGTCTCGCCGACAGCGACACCACGCTGTGGCGTCGCGTCAAGATGACCCACGATGGAGACATCCTGGAGGCCGGGGCCATGGCCTGCGCCGCCGTCGACCGCGCCGCTGGCACCATGGAGGCCTTCTCGGCCGACACCTTCGTCACTCATCTCCTCCTCCGCTACATCTCCGACAGGTTGCCACATCTTTCCTCTTCCTGTTACATACATGCCCATTTCTTCCGTGAGGTTGCAAATAATTTCGTTGATTGGTTCTGATGACCAAAGTTGTATGTAATTGTGAGTCTCTGCCAGTTAGTACCTTTAGTTGGGCTGAGAGGACAGTCTTGATCGTACTCCTCGTAAATTAAAACGCATATCATGATATATCTTCTTAACTCAACATAAGCTCCTGGTGATATACGTTTGCTCTTGCTTAGAAAATGGACCTTTCTGCTGTGTTATTTGACAACCTTTTTGCATCCTTTTATTTCTGCAAGGAATTTGTTCTCCGTATGAACCTCAGATTTACTTTGTAGTGCCTTTTGATGTGGACCGTTGCTTTATCAAATTGGGGTTCACCAACACAAATGAACTTGTCTTAAATTTCTGAAAATGTTCAATTGGTAATCAGTATTTCGTACAGAAGATTAGGTGTTGGTTATGTTAAGATCAAATGGCACGCTGGGAGCCCGAGAGTGGGTTAATCGATCCAAGATCAGTGTACAATATGTAAATATCCTTTCATTTCCTTATCTTTTCTGACAATTCTAGTTTTAGTACCAAAAAAGTTTTTTTTGTAATAACGTATACATAAAATTGGAGGGAGTGAAATGCTACTCAGCAGTAAAATGCTTAGAATATATCGCGTGAGTCTCTAGTGCTGTATCTTTGTGCGACTCAATGTGCCTTGCTAAATGCTGCCTAGCACATAGCTCGGGAGAATACGTGGAGCAACCCAGAAAATGTATGCAGAGTAGAATAGTGAAGGTTTGTCATCCCGGAGGGAATTGGCCTGTTCTCTCTGCCAATAGCACGATTCCTGAGGCTGGTGTCTTGTTCTCTTTGGGTACAACTATAGGGATTGATCCCTAAAACATACTCCCTCCATTCCAAAACAAATATCTCAACTTTGTGCTAACTTTAGTACAAAGTTGTACTAAGCTTGAGGCACTTATTTTGGGACAGAGGGAGTACAAGGGTAGGTGAGGTTCAGCATGGAGACTTCACAGGGCAAAAGGCCATCTGAATATTTTTGTTGGTTGACAGCAAATTACCATGCTGATTGGGTGACTTCTATGTGCAAAATAACCATTCTACTTAAAGGCTGAACGTTTTAGCGAGCCTGCACATTTCATGTAGTTAACTACATACTCGAATTGGTTCATATTTGTTGCACTGTCGGGGCCTCCCCTTCAACATTTCCTTCATACAAACTGTTGAAGGCCCTTTGCTGGGTTGCACATTCCATACCCTTTGTGTAAATCTGTATCATGTAGTAATAACAATCAGTCAACAACTATACTATGTAGTGAACAAATAAATGTGTAATTGTTAATTGTTAGTAGCTACTCCCTCCGTCCCGTAATGTAAGACGTTTTTTGACACTACAATAGAGTCAAAAAACGTCTTACATTATGAGACAGAGGGAGTACTTTCTGTTATGGTACTGCAACTTCTATATCCCCTCGCTGAAGCAAAAAGCCTCCATTTTTTTGAAATATTCCTGCGACCATCTTTTTATTTATTTTTTGTGAAAAGGGTATGAGTTTGTTCCTCTGAAATAGTGTTACAGTCCGCTAATACAAAGCAACCATCTATTTGCTTGGTAAGCGTAGTGCTAGTCAGAGCTCATATTTTCTTTTCGTTGTGTTGATCTGTTGGTGCATTGAAATAAAGTGATCTCACTTTTATTGATTGATGTTTGAATTTGCTGGATATACCAAGTATGATTTCTACCAGAAGCATGGTGTCATAGGCTTGGGGTATAAAGGTTTTGGTTGAGCGAAGATTCTGATTGTGGCTGATAGGAGGGACGAAACTGTACACCTCGTTTACCCATGGTTATTGAGCTAGTAAATTGCCAAAAACCACCACATTAGCGCCTAGGCTTGCAGAAAACATTGGTTTACGATTTCTTGCCAAAAACCACTAGGGCGCTTGTAACCCAAGGAGGAAGGAGGAGGCAGTAGGCCGGCGACCCCGTGCTGGGGGTGCGCAGGTGGGTGCCGGGGGTGTCAGGCGACCCCGTGCTCGCGTTCCAGGTGGGCGCCCTAGGGCGCTTGTTGGGTCCTGGGGGTGGCCGGCGACCCCATGCTCGCGTTCTGGCCCTCCAGGTAGGTGCCCGAAGGTGTCCTCGACAGATACAGGAGGGTGGCCGGGGAACTCCCGGCTACAGAGCTTCATGGCAGAGGGGAGGCCGGTCCAGAGCGCATCACTGGCAAGCTCAGCGGCGGCGCCGCCTCGTGAAGGCCTCGGCTGCCACGAGGGGCGAGGAGCCAGAGGGGCAGGCGCATGCGTTCTTCAACCGGTGAGCTCCGGCTGCCACGAGGATGGCGGCAGCGTCTGGCTCTGTGGCGGGCCGTGCTCGAGGTCTGGGCCATTGGACAACGACGAGGGCACTCGCTGGCCGACGACGACATGGGAGGATTTTTTAGAGATGGAGAGAAAATGATTGACTAATCAATGTGCCGGCCCACCCGCCCAGCCAACTCCGCCGCCGATTGCCGCAGCAGCCACGTGCATGTGCCCGTGCCCTCTGCTCCCGCTCCTGGCGACGAGGCCCATGACCGGCGTCCTGCAGCTTTGCTCGGCTGCTTGGGAGCCCAAATATGATTTGGAGCTGATTGCTTATTATTATTATTATTATTATTATTATTATTGAAGGGTGTCCCTATAAAACTATAGGGACTATTTGTAAATCTAGACAATTCCGCATCTAACGTCATCTACTGTAGATCGTTATGCCAGGTCATCAAATGTGGGACCCACATGTCATAATCACAGTTAAAATGCCCAAAGAGACTGATCAATGTTTTTTGCAAAAGATTAGTCTGAGAATCAATGTTTTTTTTCACAAATTCTTAAACCGGTGTTTTCTGCAAACCTAGACTTCAATTTGGTGGTTTTCTGCAATTCACTCTTGTTGAGCAGAGAGAGACAGAACGCCCGACGTGATAGCAGGGGAACAAAGATTGGGATTAAACTTGCTTGATTACTTTTCAGCCAGTGTTTGGCCATTATTTAGGCTATGCGTACAAACTTATCTGACTTCACCTCAATCTGAATCTAACTCAACAATTCCTAATTATTCTGACTTCCTAATTGAAAAATAACCTATTCAAACTCTTTCTTAATTATATCTATAGTCTTTACTGGAGTTGAAAGTAAGGAACTCTCTTCTTGGACCACACGTCATTAGCGGAATCTAGTTTAGGCTTGAATTTGCGCCTGCTGTAGGGTGGATGCCACCTGACACATGTTTCATTGCCCTCTTCTGCTCTTCTTCTCATCGTTTGACTGAGTGTGATATGTAGAATTCACACACAGTATCAAGTCGTGTGGTATTTTGTTAGAACTGCATATTGAAGTTCATTTGCATGTGACTGCAGTTATCAACCTTTTTGAAGATTATGTTGTTCCAGTGATATTTCTCATTGTGAGCTTGGAAAGCATGTTTAGATTTGATATAGCTTAAATGTTTGGGTTGGTTAAAAACTTACCATGTCTCAATGCAGAGCATTCTCATTGAAGAGCCTTCAGCTCAGCTTTTGTGATAAAGTATCTGATAAAGGGTTGGCAGAGGCAATTAATCGCCTTCCTCAGATTGAAGAACTGGATATTTGGTTCTGCTCATTGTATGGCAATTTTTGCGAGTTAGTTGACAAAAGCCGCTCACAACTGAAATGCTTTAGGCTAAATGAACGCTGGGCTGATTTTCATAAGCGGTTTGATGCAGCCTATGAGCGCATGGAGATTGACCCAGAAGCATCATGGATTGCTAAAAGTATGCCTCTTCTCCAAGTCCTTCAGTTGATTGGTAGAGAAGTAACTAATGATGGACTGATAGCAATCCTTGACCATTGCCCTCACCTTGAATCACTTGACATACGTATGTGCTACAACCTCCAAATTGATGATGCTATGAAATCAAAGTGTGCTAGAATTAGAAACCTTAAGCTTCCTCATGATCACATCTCTGATTTCAAGTACTGGGCCTACGTTGACAGTGAGGATTACAGTGAAGATTACTCTGGTTCTGATTTTGAGGTTGATATGCACGATGATTTATTGGATGTGGTCATGGATGATGATTCTGATGGTGAATTCAATTATGTGGATGATTATGATGATGTTGGCTCAGAATCTGCCATGTATGATGTCGATGACATCTAAATGCTGACCATGGGCTTTCACTTTGGCGGGATTTGGAGCTGAAATGATGTGGTGTTCACCTGTTGTTGAATGAAATCCTTGAAGTGGGGTTCGGGCACTTTGTTATGTGTGATTCTCTTGTGTTCGTGTCACCTGTTTGTTTCTCACATTTTTGCAAGAAACTAATCCATCCTCTTGCTGTGAGACTGGGTTGTTCGATTATCACTCTTTTCACTTGTAGTTTGTGCTGCCTTGTGACTTGTCATGGAATTAGATTCTTGTAATGAAGTATGACACTCCTGTTATGACTTTGGTTTCTTTGTGTCTGCCCCCATCGTGGCCATTGAATCCTCTCAAAATGGCGCAATGCGATAGACGTTAGTGGCCAGTAAAGACTGCAGGCTTGTTGTAGTTGTTTGCAATAATGGAATGCTGTCTCATGCGCTCAGTTGCAATAGGAAGCCATTATTTGATTTGTCACATGGAGTAGCTCAAGTGGAACACTAGAAATGGTTATTATTTGATTTGGAATATCTCTGCAACACTAGGAATGGTTGATATTGCACATCCTTTATGCTAGATTGAACCATGTAGTTAGGAACAAACTTATCTCCCACGGAGTGTTCACAGGTCTTGATTTGCCCTGCCTCTTGGCTGACATAATAGGCGGGCATTTTTGGATGCTTGAAGATTAATCCTAGTCTACATGGTTAGTAGAATAGTTGAATTCTTGCCTAAAGCTTGTAGAGATCAAACATATTCTGTGTGTCTCACCGGTCACCAGATATAATATTGGCGGAAGGCAACGCTGACTTAACCATGCGCGTGGTTCATTTTCTCATATCGTGATGTTCTAAGTTCATCACTGAATCATTATTTATAGAAATATCATATGTTTAAGATATCTAATGTATGTTCATCACAAAATCATTATTTACCAAAATATCATATGATTGACCATAAAGGATAACCAGGCTAGAAAATACACAATAAAAACATACTAAGCTGCTATGACCCACATCGATTGCTCAGAACATATGAGTTGAACATAAGAATCATACCAAGAACTCCTCTTACTTGGGGTGAAGATTAACATAATCACGGGGACCATATACCTCAAATAATTCAGCTAAAATGCTATTCTTCCTTCTCGGGTTGCATCCCATGTCCTGACATAGTTGATCATTGTACCAGATGTGAAGTAGCCCAATACAGGACCTCCTGAAGTAGACACGGGAATAGCGCTTCATGAACTTCTCCCATTCAAGGATATCACTCTGCATTGCTTTCACACTTGGTAATTTGAATCCACCATCAATGAAATGCGCCAGCCATTTGGCCCGAATTTCTGCAGTGTACAGATTCGCTAGACTCTCTGAATAACCGAGGACCGCGAGCTGCGGAATCTTAGGATGTATGCACTCCCTGAATATAAAAAAATGAAGAGTGTATTCAATAACCTGATCTAGATTGGAAATCAGGTACACATGTACACAAAAGCCAGGTAGCAATAGTAAAGTAACCTGTAGAGAGGTACCGTCGAGGATGTTGGCCCAACTGCAATACTCTGAAAGTATTCTGAAGTAAACATGTTCGTGATCTTTTGGTCTCCCTTGAATCCCGTTCCGAAGATCACTATATCGCTCTTTATCGGCGAAGATTCACCTTCAACAACTACACCTTCCTTGCAGAAGCTAAAGGTCTTGGACTTCTTCAGAACAATGCTGCCTTCGTCTAGTCTCTTGTAGTGGTCCTTTGGTGTAATGGCAATCAAGCATGTCGCTAGTGCCTCAAAGAAGCTATGCTCAGGCACCATGTCATGCTTCTTCATGGGGATGGAGTAGTAGCTCTCAGCAAACTTTGAGAATAACCACCTCTATTCATATACAAACAAGAATTAAGCATGTGTCAATTTAGTTTGAAACCTAAGTGTAAATGGCATCAATACAAAATAACATGCTGATTTTCAGTACCAGTGGAGTCAAGATGATGGCCAAGAGGCATAGTAGGAAGCCCTCACCAGGCTTGTGGATAAGTAATTCAGAGAAGCGATTTAGATATAAGTTTGCTATAGGGAAACCCCAAGCATAGTAGCTTGGTATGATCCAATGCTTTGTTCGGACTACCATTGTACATGGATGTTCAATACCTGCAGGATCAGCAAGCTTTATCTAAGTTCTCATCGAGAATAATTGTTAGAATTCAGGCAGACATTGCACACAATTTAATGTAATGACCAAAAACAGCCATATTGTTGGTCATGCAAACAAAAATTGCAATGATGACATAGTTACTTCCGCGCAAAGACGAAATAAAATTTTAGTTGTATGATTGTGTACCATTTACGTCTGCACATTCAGCAGCTACGTCGAGAGCTGATTTCAAGTAGCCAATGACAGTCACACGCTTGCCCTTTAACATCTCGGTAGCTTTCTTGGTGCCCATTTTGGCGTAATCCATGGTGTGGATCACCTGCCCATCAAATGCTTCTGGACCTTTGCCCGGAGGGAAAGTGGGTATGTTGGGCACACCACTAAACCTCCCAATGCAAAGAACCACAAAGTCTGCCACGTGTGTCTGGAGACAGGAAAAATACGAAGCATTTAATATCTCATTAGATTCACTTATTGAAAACGGACATTACAGGCTAGGGGTTAGAAAATGGAAGCAAAGTGGTTTTCACTTCCAGTTTTGGAAATATTTCAGCAACAGTTTCAGTGATTTCGGTCAAAGGGCTGAAACATTTGAATTAACCAAAATTTTAAAAGAATTTGAAAAATATTTAAAAAGATACTTGAATTGTTGTGTACTACCGAAATTGCTTAAATATTTTGGTCGAAAGCTAAATATTCAGTGTCTACTGAAATTCAATGAATTTTATCTAAATCTCATTCAAAGTGAAAACCATACAAACGTGGTCGACAGAGGCATGGATTAACTAGGTACTTCATCTATGAAAAACCCCTAGTTCATCTATCAATCAATATATGTACCTCGATGTTGCCCTCGGCGTCGACCACTGTGAGACGCCACTCACCTTCGCCAGAACCAAACGCCTCGCCGCACCCGGCCCACTCCTCCCATGCCACCACCTCCTCCTTGCCAACACCCACATACTCCATCCCGACTACCCGGTGCCCGAACCTGACGCAGTCGAGCACGCCGAAGTGGCGGGCATAGGCGTCGAGGTAGTCGGCGACCTGGCGGCGGTCCGGGAAGACCTCCATCACGGACTCCGGCCACGGGAAGTCGGAGAACTGATACATGGGCCGCTCCGACTGCAGCGAAGTGCAGTCCGGGGCGCGCGCCCACACGCCGCCCAGGAGCTTGTCCGCCTCGAAGACGGCCGGCCGGCAGCCACGCTCCAGCAGGTGCTTGCACGCCGTCAGCCCGCTCACGCCGGCTCCGACGATGGCCACCCTCTTCTTCTCCATTGCGCGCGGCTACTAGTTTACGAGTATGAACGTGTGTGTTCCATGGTGTGGCTAGATCGATCGTGGTCATATAGGTGGCCAGAGAGCAGTTTTGCACCACGTGCTTTGTTGAAATTCTTGGATTTGGATGACATATTCAAAGCACCGCGCCATTCGATCTGACGTGTTATTTTTGTTATCATTCGTCTCAAGTCCACACTTAGTCTTCGCCGAGCAACTACGGCGTCAGTTGTCCAGCCACACAATGATAGGCCTTGTCGCTGAGCAAATCGTGGCACGTGTACACGTTGCATGTGTTGCATGTAGCACGGACCAAGCCACGCACACGTATGTGTAGATTGTAGACGTGTACGATACGTACCGCACTCGAGATATATCGATAGTCAGTGCTCCACCGCGCAGATTGAGCTATAAAAAGTCTGTGTAAGGACAGATGTATTGTAGTTATTGCACTTCACAGTGACTCAATCGAACATAAAAATAAAAGAAAAAAATTACCCACACAAAATTTCACATAAAATCAATGACACAAAACTTAGATATACAATACTTAAGAAACATCTACATGTGCTTTAGCAAAATCGTTGAAAAAAAATATGAAAAGCTCTGAAAACTCTTTAGATCAGGAATTAGTACAAAAAGATGCATCCAGCGCACTGTGAACTTGACCATTTTTTAAAGGAGAGCAAGCCCCGGCCTCTGCATTGAGCGATGCATCCAATCATAGCACACTGTAAACTTATAAACTCAAATTTGTCGGGCCCTTCAAGAAACATAAACGACAAATCCCTTGGTGAAAAGTAGCTCGGTTACAACTTCAATAAATATTACCGCTTGAAATAAGTAGGTAGCTATCTTAAAAACAATCAACAACTCAACATAACTTCAATAAATATTGATTCAGCTACGTAAGCTCTTGCTCGATGTTCAGCAATGTGTGAATCAATTTATATTTCAAATTTTATTGATGGCACAATAATGAAACCTAACGAGCATCTCCAGCCGCGCCCCCAACAAGGCCCCCCAGGCGACTTTTCGGCCGCCGGCGCCAAAAAATCGGCCCAGTCGCGTCCCCGGGGGCTCATTTTTCGCCGGCTCGGGCCGAAATTGGCGCCGGCGGACCCAACCCGAACCCGGCGCACTGGGGGACGCTCGGGGGTGCGGGCGAATCATTTTTGGCGCGAAAGAGCCGCGTGGCAGTCGCGTCAGCGACACCGCCCGCCTCGTCTTCCCGACGCCTCGGTTTCCCGCGGGGAATCAATGGCAAGGCTGCCGCCGGTCAGCTTTGCCATTGATTCCTCTCACGGGCGGCGCGTCACGGGGCGGCGCGCTGACGCGCGCCGACGCCTCCCCTCCCTCGGACGTGTACACACGGACGTGACGCGGCTATATATGGTCTCGCTCGCCTGCGTTGGAGTGCCACCCCAGCCCTCCCTCTCCCGTCGATCTCTTCTCCCCAGCCACTCCCTCTCCCCGATGGCCGAGCGTTTCCCCGGAGACGAGGCGGCGGACAACGGCTTCGGTCGTCGTTCGCTCCGCGAATAGGAGTGCTGGCTCCTGTTCCAGGCGAACATCCCGGCGCCGCCGGACATGCGCGCCGGGCCGGCGGGCTGGAGGCTCAGCAATGGGGGAGTTCCCATTCCCACGTTGCCCGATGCCGTCACCAAGCCATCATACTTCGCCGACGAGGTCGAGATCGCGCTCGCCTCTCTCACCGACGCCGAGCGCTCCCTTCCCCAGTACGCCGCCGACAACAACGCGGCTTGGGCGGCGTACTTCGAGCGCCGCCAGCAGCAGCGGCTGGCGTCCACCAACGGGGCGCCGGTGGTCGGCGGCACCAGGAACAGCGAGGGGCGCCACCTCTGGTGGGGCGTTCCCGGCCGCACCCTCGACGGCGTGCTGACGCACCTCAAGGGTGGCAACAACCCACGGTTGGCGTACCCCCCGGCGAGGACGGCCGCCCCGACGCACCGCCGACGCGACGGGCAATGGGCGCTGAGGAGGTTCGGCTCCTCCTCCTCTTCTTCCTCGTCGCGTTCTTCCTCCCAATCCTCCGGCACTCCATCGCTGCTCGGCGTCAAGGCCGAGCCCGCGGCAGAGACGCCGCTCGGCCGACGTACACGCAGCGCCGGCATCGTCATCAGCGAGGGCGGCCGGCGCGCCTCCTCGTCGGCTCCTCCCCCGCGATTCGTCAAGCCGAAGACGAAGCCGGGTCTCGCGCCGGTGAAGACGGAGCCGGGGCTGGCTCCGGTGAAGACGGAGCCGGGGCTGCTGGCGCCGGTGAAGGTGGAGCACGGCGAGGTCGAGGTCGACGATGACGCGGCCCTTGAATGGGCACGCCAAGACTCCCTGAAGATGGCGGGGGAGCGCCAGCGCTTCGCGCAGCGCCGCCGAGGCCGCGACGAAGGCGGCATCGTCATCATCGACGACAGCGGCGACGACGACGACGCGCCGCCGCCGCCGCCACCAGCCGGGGAGGGGTCTAGCAGGGCGCCCGAGTCAAGGAGTAGAAGGCCGACGATGTCGGCGACGACGGCAACTTCTCGGCCTTTAGCAAGTTTTTTTTGACTAGTTTTTATATGTAATGGCGTGTTTTAGCTCAAGTTTCTGAATATAAAAGCCCAAGTTTGCCGAAAATTGGCGTGTTTCAGCCCAAGTTTGTTTAATTTTTTTTTTCACGCCTGGGGCCGGCCCTGGGGGCGGCGGCTGGGGGCCAACTCATCTCCAGACCCATTTTTTGCGCCGGGTCACCCCCAGGCGGCGATTTTAGGGGCCAACGACTGGAGATGCTCTAACGAGGTGGAAGCGTGGGAGTACTATATACTTCTATGTTTTAGACAAGCCCACGTACGATGAGAAAGAGAAAATGTTGCTGATTCAGGCTCGATGAATTGAAGACTTTTGCTCATTCAACCCGTGCTATGTGTGATCCCAATTCATGCAATTCTAGTGCTTGATCTTCCACTGAAAACTGTGGCGGCCATGGGTGCGGCGAAATGGTGGCTAATGGTGGAAACTGTGCACTTGCTAGGGAATTATCTTCCACTGAAAACTGTGGCGGCCATGGGTGCGGCAATTCGAGTACATTAGTCAAGATGGCGACAAGAGTTGGCACAGCCGTGGAAGGAACTCGAGATTAGGGTGTCGGATGAATCAATGACATTAGTCAAGACAGCGACAAGAGTTGGCATAGGTGACGGTCATGGTACGCTGTTTTGGGAGGATCGTTGGAATGATAGCCTGTGAATTGAGGAGCTAGCTCCACAGATGTATGCCATAATTCCATAGCATGTGCGATCGGCTAAGAAATTTTTGCATTGCTCCGACGAGTGGAGCTTGGGCGAGGGACATTGACCCCAATCTGGAATTGAGCACGTTGGCGGAATACTTGGTACTATGGCAAAGAATTGCCAACGTGCATCTACATACTAGAGTTGTCGATAGTATTCGTTGGGCTTGGGAGCTGGATGGCGTTTTCTTGGTCCAGTCCGCGCACGCTGCCAAGTTTACAGGGCGGGAGGTGGTGCCCACCGCGGAGTTATTGTAGAAATTGAAGGCCCTATTGCAGTGTCGGTTCTTTGCTTGGCTAGCCCTAAAGAACAGATGTTGGACATCTATAGACGGGCAAGACGGAGTCTAACACAAAAGGATGCATGCCCGTTAGGGCATCTCCAACACCAACCCGCAGAAGTCTCTGGTATATGTCTGTTTTTATGTCCAGACATGGTCCACGGACATGATACCGTAGTGAGTCATTCAATGCTAATCACAAAGTATCTGGTTGGGAGGAGAAAAAGTAGGTGGTGACCATGCATGTGATGGGCTATTTGTGGTGTGGTGAGGAGAAAGAGAAGAGTGGGACCATGCATGTGATGATGTGAAGAGAGAGAAAAGAGAGCAGGACCACATGGAGGGTTTTGATTGGTCAAGTGGATGTCCCGACTCCGCTATAGCTCCCCACATTTGTCTCCGATTTGCCGAAAAATGGATGTCCGAACCACTTTGCAGACCGATGATGGACTGCGTTGGATTGCAAAAGTGAACAGAAATATCCATTCAGACATATACTGGAGTTTTGCGGGTCTCCCTTAAAAATTCCCTTATGTGATCAACATGCTGAAACCATCCACCGCATCCTACTTGGTTGTGTATTTGAGAGAACTATGGTGACGGTTGTGTGCACTGCCTTGAGCAAGCAAAAGTTGGTACCGCCGGCGTATGAGATGCTATTGCTAGGCACATGGTGTTAAACAAGGATAGATAGGGGCACCAATAGAAGACATTCGCGCCATCATTATCATAGGTTTGTTTGAGTTGTGGAAACATTAGAACGTGATCTTCTTTGAGGGTGCTTGTCGGCGTTCTGGATATGGGGGTATCCAGACTTGCCTGCCTCTGGGCCACCATGTGGCTTCATTAACGGCCCGGTACGGCCCAGCTTCTGCATCAACAACTCAAGACCCTCGCGAGGGGTCAAGCCTCGCGAGGCGGACGATGCCAAGACCCCCGAGGGAATCGGCCTCCTCAAGCTGGCTCCCGAGGGGCGGAGAGTTCTATGCAAGGTGCACCTCACGAGGCTCAGCTGACGTGAGCCATGATGATCAAGGCCAGGCGGGCGCCAGTGGGCGCAGAGCACTAGTTTCCTCTTAGGCGCAAGGGAGGCAAGCCACAAACGCGGAGTCCCGAGGATTCAGCCAAAGGTTTCCATTCCGGTGCAATAAGACCAAGACCGCCAGGACGGAGGTCATCGCCGAGCCCATCGCAGCGTCACGACTAGGGGCTTTTCGCAGGCGAAGACCACTTTAGTCAGGATAAGCTGTACTACTTGTCCCTTTTCAAATCTGGCCGTTGTGGGATCCCTTCCAGCCAGCATTTTGGAAGAGGATCAAGGCCACTATAAATAGGACTAGCCACCACCATAGGAAAAAAAGGATCTTTGATCGGATCCATTCTCACTCGACCACCTCACCAGCTCTCTTCAGCTCAAGAACACCTCACCTCCTGAGGCTAGTTCTTCCACTGTACTAGTTCATCCTCAGCCCTTCAAGGCAATCCACCAGAACGCTGGAGTAGGGTATTACATCGCAAGGTGGCCCGAACCAGGATAAACTGCTGTGTCTCTTTGTCTCTTTGAGCTCGACGCGCTAGGCTTAGGAGGATCGCGAGTAGGCAGGCTGGATAGGTTGAGATCTCTGCACGCACCCCATGTTCGAACCTTTCAAGGGTTTGCGGAACCCGTAATCCGACATTTGGCGAGCTAGGTAGGGGTGCGTCGGGATCCTCTGCTCCGTCCGTCAGATCGTGCCATCAGCTTCAATGGCGGATGCTCGTCCATCGACTCGATCGACGCGCGCCTTCGAAGAAGCACCGGGGCTGTGCCCTTTCACCCCCTCCCTGCGGTGGGTGGAATGGCCGCCCAAGTTCAGGCCCGAGCTGCCGCCATGCTACGATGGCACGACGGACCCAGCTGGCTTCTTCCAGGCGTACGAGGAGGCAGTCCGGGCGGCTGGCAGAGACGACAAGGTGAAGGCCAACTGGCTCCCCATGGCCCTTGTAGGAGAGCCACGCGCCTGGCTGCTCCACCTGCCGGAATCCTCCCACTACTACGAAAAGGGCTATAGATGGAATGACCACTAATGGCGCACCAGACATGCGGTGCGCCACTACTATATAGCAGTGGCGCACCAGACACATGGTGTGCCACTAGTAACAATTATTTTTCCAAACATACTAATGACGCACCAGTGCACAGTGCGCCATTACTACTTCTAACTAGTAATGGCGCACCAGCTGCACAGTGCGCCACTACTGTTGTTTTTTTTATTCTTTTTTTTACAAAACTACTAATGGTGCACCGGGGCATAGTGCGCCATTACTAGTTTAAACTAGTAATGGCGCACTATGCCATGGTGCTCCATTAGTATATATATATATATAATTATTATTATTATTATTATTATTTTGCAAAACTACTAATGACGCATCACCAGCAGGTGCGCCATTAGTAACCAGGGTTACTAATGGTGCATTTGGAGGTGGTGTGCCATTAGTAACCTGGGACCAACAAGATATTTTGGACAGCCACACCTAACCACTCACTTTTCCCACTTCATTGTCTCCACCTCCTCCTTCAAACTTGTCTCCGCTGCCTCCTCCTTCTCACCTCATTTGCACCATAGATTCATCCAAATTAAGTGGTTAAATTACCTTTTGTTGATAGGTAAGTAAGGGGAGAAGCTATCTTTATGTTGTTCTCCCTCCACAACATGCACATGCACTTTTTATGGCCTAGCTAGATATATGTATGTTCATGGTGTTGCATATGTTTGTGGTGTTGAATATATGTTTGTGTTTGCAGGTACCAGCATTTGAAATGCGATAGTTGCCAATATTTTGCCGGAATGTTGATTCATTTCCGTTTCGGCGAGAATTTTGGCACTATGCATTCTTTTTGGTCCTATTTTTAGGGAAAGTCATGCCAAATTTTTTCTTGGTTCTAAAATATCGTTTTGCTCTACCCCGCAGGCGACCATGGTCCGCACGATGACCGAAGGCATCGTGAATAGGTTTTTGAGCTCCGCGAAGGCGGAGATGCTTCAAAAGAACGAGACGGAGGTAAGATGTCCGTGTCGAAGATGCAAGCTGAAGAGCCTTATTGCGGACCCGGATTCCGGGCAGGTGCGGGACCACTTGCTCTTGCGTGGTTTCATGGATGGCTATCGGTGGCAAGGTGATGAAGATGACTATGAAGTCGTCCATGGGGGCCGGGCAAGAAATGAGGAAGGGCAGCAAGACAACCACCGCGGCTCGGGCAGCCGAGAAGACGAAGAATCTCTAGGACATGATCACGACGGTGATGCTGTACACAGTCATCATGTAGAAGATGCAGGACATGATGACGAGGAATATGCCGGAGCAGACGAAGGGCATGATCATGAAGATGAAGATGCCGACGGAGCAGACGACGATGGACCATCGATGGGCTGGGTGCAGGACCCTCATATTCAAGAGCCGGTTCTCAAGCAGACGGATAACGCAAGAGCTGCCACCCGAGAGAAAGCCAAGCTGGATCAACTGGAGATAGACGCGGTTACTCCATTGTATGAAGGATACACGCCTGAGGATACCCGCCTGAAAGTAACGCTCATGGCTCTGGAGATGAAGGTAAAACACAAAATGACCGACGCATGCTTCGACGAGAACATGACATTCTGGCGCGAACGTCTTCCCAAGGGGAACAAGTGCCTGACTAGTTTCGAGGAGGCGAAGAAAATCGTGTGTCCTCTGGATTTACCGCACGTGAAATACCATGTATGCATGAACAATTGCATCATTTATTGGGACAAGCACGCGAAGTCTACCATATGTCCGGTGTGCGGCGTCACTCGATACAAGAAGGGGAAGAAAGCTCCTCGAAAAGTGGTGTGGTATTTTCCGATCACTCGTCGTCTGCAGCGGTATTTCGCGGACCCTAAGGTAGCAAAGCTCCTGTGTTGGCACACGGATAGGGAGGAGAAGAAGCCAGCGCAAATGATCTGGAGATAAATAAAAAAGACAAGATGCTAAGTCACCCTAGGGATGGGAGCCAGTGGCAAGCGTTGAACTTCGAACACCTAGAATTTGGGAAGGATCCAAGGAACATCGTGCTGGGCGCGAGCACCGATGGAGTCAATCCGTTTGGCAGCCAGAGAAGCACACATAGCACCTGGCCTGTGTTTGTGTGGATGTACAACCTTCCCCCCTGGTTGTGCATGAAGAGGAAGTACATTCACATGAGTATGCTCATTGAAGGGCCGAAACAACTAGTGAACGACATCAATCTATATCTGGGGCTGCTGAAAGAGGAGCTAGACACGCTGTGGAAAACGCCAGCCAATATGTGGGACGCTGCACAGAAAGAATATTTCCCTATGAGAGCCGCACTGCTCACGGCGGTGCACGACTATCTCGGTTACGGATATGTCGCGGGGCAGGTCGTCCACGGATTTTCTGGATGCGTTTGGTGCATGGATGACACAACGTATCGCCAGCTAGATAGAGATCCCGGGTCTTCGAAAACCGTGTTCATGGGACATCGAAGGTGGCTTCGCGATGATGACCCGTGGAGGAAACACAAGGATCTGTTCGATGGTGAAACCGAACCCTGAAGACGCCCGCGTACAAGGTGCGGCGAGGAAATAGACGAGCTATTGAAAAATTGGAAAGATTGCCCACTGCCGGGAAAGAAGCAAAAGGCGCTAGAGCCGGGAAAGAAGTGAAAGGCGCCAGAGCCGCTGCTGAAGGTATGGAAAACAAGGTCTGTTTTCTGGGACTTGCCGTACTGGAAGATCCACCGTGTGCCTCACAGCCTTGATGTCATGCATATCACGAAGAATGTGTGCGAGAGTCTGCTTGGTACCCTTCTCAACATGCCAGAGAGGACCAAAGATGGGCCAAAAGCAAGGGCAGACTTGAAATCAATGGGCATCAGGGAGGAGCTTCACGCTAATGATGATGATGATGAGGCGAAGCATGACACGGAAAGTCGTCGCCAAGGCAAAAAGGCCAAGAAGACCGGAAATGACTACCCTCCCGCGTGCTTCACTCTAAGTCAGGAGGAGATCGATCTGTTTTTCACCTGCCTCGTAGGAGTAAAACTTCCTTACGGTTACGCGGGGAAGATAAGAAGATACCTAGACCCAGCGAAGCAGAAGTTCAGCGGGATGAAGTCCCACAATTGTCACATGCTGATGACGCAGATACTTCCAGTTGCAATTTGTGGGATCATGGACGCGCACGTCCGTGAAACGCTATTTGGCCTATGCAACTTTTTCGACGTCATCTCTCGGAAGTCGGTTGGCGTGAGGCAACTCAGAAGGCTACAGCAAGAGATCGTGGTGATACTATGCGAGCTTGAGATGTACTTTCTGCCCGCATTCTTCGACGTTATGGTGCATCTGCTGGTCCATATCGTGAAGGATATCATCCAACTCGGGCTGACATTCCTGCACATCATGATGCCGTTCGAAAGGATGAATGGTGTCATCAAAGGATACGTTCGCAACATGTCACGCCCAGAGGGAAGCATAGCCAGGGGCTTTCTGACCGAAGAGTGCACGAATTATCTAGGCATGGAGAACCCCGTTGGTCTGCCCGTCAACAGGCACCTTGGCAGGCTCGCTGGATGGGGTCACCGTGAGGGTCTCCGTGAAATGCATGTCGACTTCGAGGGTCGACTCGCCGACTTTGAAAGAGCAAACCCAGTCGCGCTACAACACATAGACATGGTCGATCCTTGGGTGGTAGAGCAGAAAACCTTTATTGAGAAGACGTACAATGACCGAGGCCAACAGAGGACGGACGGAGATATAATCAAAGAGCACAACTCATGTTTCACTCGTTGGTTCAAGCATAAGCTTCTGTCGTACCCTTTACATGAGGATTCTTCCGCGGAAGAACAACTCATATTCGCCTTGTCATAGGGCGCCGAGCACAACCTGATGACGTATGAGGCGTACGATATCAATGGCTACACATTCTACACCGAGGGAAAGGACATGAAGAGCGATGGTTATCAGAACTCCGGGGTAACGATGGAATCCTACACCGGTAACGCGAAGGACAGATACTACGGAAGGATTGAGGAGATCTGGGAGCTGAGCTACGGTGGAGAGAAGGTCCCGATGTTCCGTGTCAGATGGGCCAAGAACGTCATAAAAGAAGACCGGTATTTCACCACCATGGTTATACCCGAAGCCAAATCCAAGACCGCGGGCGCAAACGTCACCGCGAAAAATGAGCCATGGGTACTGGCTTCCCAAGTGGACCAATGCTTCTTCATTACCGACCCGCCAAAGCCCAGTCGTGTTGTCGTGAGGAGAGGCAAAAGGAAGATCATCGGAATGGATGGAGTCGCCAATGAGCAAGACTTCGACAAGTACGGGGACCCGAAGATGGAACATGACGACGACGATGAAGTATCAGCATACACCACAAGTATCGCAGGACACTGAAAGCAGTAGCGCGGGGTCGTCTCAGAGCTCCCCTTTCGACCCCGAATTGAATTCAAGGTGAGAAAATCTTGTAGTTCAAGGCGCAAAAGAGATATACTCACCATGGAGAGTGCACATGTACTAAATGGCTGCCTTTTGTTTTTCAGCTTGTACTTTATCTGTCTCTTTGGTTCAACTGTTGAAATAAATTCATCGTAGCCTCCGAACCTTGTTATTTTTGTTTTCTTTTCTCACTGCTCCTTTCTATCTCATTTGAAATGCAAGTCCGAACCCATTTAAGGTTAAGTTTGGTTGTTAGTATATTGCTCGGATGCGAAGGCCCCCACGATGACGCCATTGTGCATCTCGCCATGGAGACGATGAATGTCGTGTGGCAAACGACCAAGCCACACCATGAATTTGATTGTTTTTCAGAAATTGCAAAATATTCATGAATTCAAAAGACATTTGCTAATTGGGAAAATTATTCATGAATGTGGAAAAAAAATCTTCAGGAATTCAAAAACTATTTCTGAATTTGAAAAAAATAAGAACTAAAAAATCCAATAATTAAAAAAATCGTTAATTGGAAAACTGGCTAATCCATAAACCGTCGTGATAGCATTTCCCTCGAAAAAAAGGAAAGAAATACCGGTCAAGGACAAGACACATTCTAGTAATAACCCACCCTAGAGTTTGAAAACTTCACAAAAAGGACCCTAACATTTTGCATTTTGCACCCTCACATTTCTGTTTGCATACAAACAAGGACAAAATTTTGACAAGTCGGAAAGGAATTTTGCTAGAAATTTTGGCAGCATAACAGGTGGCCAATAATTTGAGAAGCGTGTTGTAAAGGTACCATATATCATATATATTGTTGAGAGTATAAATACAACAACTTGTGTGCTTTTCCTCATCCTATATCATCCATCAATACCAGGATATATGAGCTCAAGAGGTACTACATACCTACTCCATCCAAATGCATCCAACATGCCAACACAACCCAGCAGCAATTCTCAAAAGAACCATCTAAACTAATCTTGACGAGAACCAATGGCTCCATCTATCATCATGCCTTGGGGCTTCGCCATCGCCGACTTCCGTCCTTCTTCAGCCACACCACAAGCTAGCAAGAGCCAGCCAGCGGCACAAGTGTGGTGGTACTTTCCATCCACCAGTTGGTCAAACTTCATGGACCGATCAGCTTTGAGTAATCTAGTGAAACATGGGCAGACTGAACTTTGAGTTATGTAGCTTTCAATTCTTTATTAGAAGCTAAAAAAGACAATTTCCATGAATGAATACAACCCAGCTAAATCTCGGTTATAATTTAGAAAACAAGCAGGGAAAGCTCTTTGAGAACTCAATTGCAATGGTGATACAACCCAGCTAAATCTCGGATATAATTTAGAAAACAAGCAGGGAAAGCTCTTTGAGAACTCAATTGCAATGATGATACATATGGGCAAAAGCAAAGCGGTTCACTTATGCCATATGTGGTCATCCATGAGCAAGCCTCTTGTTACTTGTAGCAATACACACACTTGTAGGAGAGGGCCCAAACAAATTACAACTTATTTACTTAGTAGTTGCAATGATGATACATGGGCAGAAGCGAAGCAGTTCACTTGAGAGAAATGTTGTTACATGTAGCAATACAAACAAACGAACCAGAGATTATTTATTTAGCACTAAATAAAAACCCTAAAATGGGACGATGGCCATGAACCACCATAGCCGTGGCTCGATGGCCACAAGCATCATTAGAGCATCATCAAAGTAAGCAAACAGGGGTTGGGAGAAGAGGAAGAAGAGGATCTCACCATGACTGTTTTGTAGCCAATGCCAAACAAGCAGCAGGTGGAAGAACCTAGCACCACGCACCTCCTCGATGACCCCCTTGTCCTCTTTTTGATGTACTGCTGCTGCACAAGAAGGACATGTTGAGGTCAAATTGAAAAAAGAATCATGTACTAGGAAGGAAGGCATCCAGAAATAAAGGAGCAGCTAGGTAGCAAGCAAAAATAAATCAAGTATTTAAATTATTCAAGACATCAAGCAACTCTTGAGCTTGCCATCTTCTATGTACAAAATAACGATCAACTTAATTGTCAAGATTATGTTTATTCTGCTATACAACATGAAAGAGGCAGTAGACTTCATAAACAAAACAAACAAAAGCCCATAAAGACTCTAGAGACCAGTATCACTATCTCTAGTTAACTACAATTCAGTTATCGCCATTGTCAAAATATCAGCAGAGGTGCTTGAATATGAATAAGCAACACCAACCGGTGAGTCAAGGAACAAGATATTTGCAAATGCAAAAATTAAGAAACAGTTAAGACACATATGTTCCAAAACCAGCAGGAGTGCACTGAAACAACACACTCGCAAAAGTTTAACAAAAGAAAATGGGTACTGATAAGAAACAAAAAAAAAGGATTGTAAGGCTGGAAACTGAAGTTGTACTGCAAACTGCGTGCGACGGCGTGAGAAGCAATTCAAGGATCTAGTTCATAAAAAATACTAGTAAACATGGGCAGTGGTGAAGGTGAGCATCTGAAAGTAAGATGTAAAACGCACGGGTTTTGCACAAGTGTGGTGGGACTTTACACAGCTCTAACTTAATGAAATGTAAAATGTAGCACCCTAACTACTAATCAAGGCTAGCATATTGGCCTAATAGAGCATATTCATCTTGGTGGAACAGAATCCAAGATAGCCATGCATAGGCAGCAGTACAACATAGTGGCCACAAAACCTTGAAAAGCAATAATACTGTCAGCAACAAGTTGATCACAATAACAAGACTGGTGGCTGGAAGACCACCATCATAGATCCAAACACTGAATCGGCAAAGCATAACCTGCCATTATTTTTCTTGCATAAACTCTCACTAGTTTAGTCCAGTCTAATAAGAAATAGATGAACTAAGCAAGTGTAGAACAAACCAAAAAACTCAAAAGAATAACAAAGCAGCTCCAGTGGTGGATAGCAACAACAAACATGCATGAACTATCTGGACATATCAACCAAAAAAATCAAACGAATCTCATCCATTTTCCCTAGAGCATAAAATAAACTATCTGTACACCAACAAAATCAAAATAATCACATCCATCTTCCCTAGAGCATAAAACAGTCAGCCATGCATGGCCAATTAAAGCCGATCTCAGTTCCTGGACAAAATTAATACTAATGTTGCAGGGGCAAGGAGGACAACTGACTAATTCAAGCACTACAACACAATATGTTGGCCACAGACAAACATCGACTGATCCTGCCATGAGGAACTGAGGCATAGGGTTTTTTCGGCTAAAACTCTCAATGCTTGTACACTAATCACAGATCAGGCCGGAATAGAACAGACAGAAAGAACCACTAATGTGATGCAGTAAGCAAGTTCAGGCTGGGGAAAGGACACAAACAGAAGGGGGGAGAAGAGAAATACTTGCATTTGTCCATGGCGTTGGAGCAGTGGGAGAGCCGCATCCCAGGAAGAAGTAAGGGCACGAAGCAACTGCGCACACATGAGTAAACCACATCTGGGAGGGAGGGTTGGGAGTGGCCAAATCAAAACCAACATAACAACCGGTCCCAGGTGCTGGTACCAGATTAGCAAACAAAACGACATTGTTAGACCAAGTTTTTTCTTTTCCCATATATGACAATAAACTTCAGCGGAAGCACACAAATAGATGAACCTACGGAAAAGCTCTTTCAAAACTATATATTCGCAATAAATATAAGTAATGCAAAAGGAAATTGTGATGGTCATAAAAGCAAAGGAACACAACTAACAAGAAGTTAACCTAGAAGATTCAACACTGGAGCCACTAAGATTGAATCAAATCAAAATTGTGGTTCAGACCAGCAACAGTCCAATGCAACATATCCGTTGACCTAAGAAAATAACCGAGCAGACACAAAAGGTTCGGACTTCAAGCATGTTGAATAACTAAATATACAGCCAGAATTAAATCAGGTGGCATTTGCAGCAGCTGGCTGATAAAGGAGGTGGTTTGATGGTCCAAGGAAATCAGATCAAGTATGCAAACACAAGAACACATCACAAAAACAAACGATCTGCTACTTTATGCAAAACACAAGCACTTCACGAACACGTGGTATTCACCCTTGGCATAGGAGTAAATCATGCTATTTAGTGAATATAGTCCAAACATGCACATCACATAGTGAGATCATCTACTACAAACAGAACCTATTTACTAATTCAATTGGCATTCAACAAATTAGGGAAAGCATACAATTGCAGACCCAAATGACTGGACGATAGAAGAAGTACAGCTAGAAGAGGAGATAATTAGCAAGCCAGAGGACCTAATTAGCACATGTAGCAAGGCTTAAGCATTATAAGGCACAACACACCTGCTTCATCATTACAAAAGGAGACCAAACCATAACCAGACATGACCATGGCACGATGGCCATGAACGCAGTGCGAGCATCATAGCCGTGGCTCGATGGGCACAGTTCAGAGCAAACGGAGGCAAGTAGCAGAGGAAGGAGAGGAGCTAGAGCAGCTCACCGTGCCTGTTTTGTAGCCGATGCCAAGCAGCACCACCTCCGCCACACGGCAGCAGGGGCAACGGAAGACGCCAAGGCCGGAGACCGAGCCTACCACCAGGAACCTTGCTTGCCACGATTAACCCCCTTTCTCCTCCCCGGACCTCCATGTCCAGCTGACGAGGTTGATCAACCTCTTGTGGACCCGCATCTTGAACCAGTCCTAGGTGTTGGCACCTGATTAGCAAGCAAGACCACATTGTTAGAGCAAGTTTTTCTTCAATATATGATAAGAAACTTCAGCGGAAGCACAGAAACTGAAGCACATGGAGATGGATACCAAGCATCAATTGTTTTTCAATGTCAGACGTCCAAGCATCACAATCCTCTTCTAAAAACAAAATTTAAGTGTTCATATAAACAAACAGGAAGAAATTCCAGTTTACTTTAACCAAAAAATGTTGCTGCATATTCATAGAAATTGAAGATCCAAAAGGGATGGATACTCCAGTTTTAGTCAAAGTTTAACCATGATCACGTTATTCATGATCATGATAAAAGATTACAACTAATAGCACCACAAAAACATTAACATATATATACTTAGGCTTTCATCCTAGATGACAAGGATAGATAAACAGTGGACTGGAAACACCACGATCAAGTACAATACCTGGTCTGTTACTATACAGTCCTAGAGAGACTAGGGAAGAGAGAAGTATGCTGCTTTGAGACTTGGGTTATTTCAGTTTGATTTGAAAGCAGTTCAAGATAATAGGCAGATGAGAAAATGACGAGAACCTAGGAGTCGAATGGCTTCAATCAATGAAGCAGTAAACCAAACCCAGGACGGACTGGACCTCACCATGGTAGTTTGGTTTTGCAACAAAAAAGGAATAGTAAGTAGGCAGGCTAGAGCAGATCATCAACAACTTGGGTAAACCACCAAACACAAGACTTGCAGGCATGCACATCTAGTTCATATTAAGACCAACCTTCAAGAGCTTAATTGGGTAGACAGTGGAGGAGCATTACAAGCTCATATTTTGAGCTTGTAACAAGGCAGATAAAGATAAACTAGTAATAACCTTCAAGCTTAGTTGGTCATCTTTTGTACACATTGTGCAATGTTCATGACACACACATATAATAAAGCAGCTAAAAGGTAGACTAATTACTAAGATTTTATTGGTTTGAGCTTCTGAAGTCCTTTTAAGAAGGCACTGAGGATTAATTTTACATCATCCTATATCAAATTGTTTTCTAGTAAGTGGGCATGAGTTTAGTATATACATTTCTATAGAAAGGTGGCACCTTTTATATATCAAAAGGACTGCAAGGTAGATCACCAAGAGGATATACATGTGACGTAATCCCCACGAATCACTAGACATCGTATAATCCATATAAGCTTGACCAATCCATTTTAATAACACATTCCTATTACTATAATAAAATAGTGTGCTATTAACATGAAACTAAAGTTTCTTGAATGACGCTTCACCACATACTTCCAGCAATGGTATTTTAGCTTTCCGACACACTTGCAGCGGTGATGGCTCGCTCCATTTATTCATTACCTAGAAAATACAAATTCCAGTTAATTGAAGATATACGTAGGATACTATTGGATTGGCAAACAAGACAGTTCACAAATCAACATACAACACCCACTTTTCTCCCGTCAGATGTGCATCCTACTTGTATTCAGTCGTATTATATATAAACTCAAAAGGCGGCGGCTTTTTTATGGCTCAATGAAAGCAAGGTAGATCATCAACATGATATACACGTGACATATCCCCAGAAATAAATGGAAGTCATTTAATCTGTACAAACTCGACCAATCTATTTCAAGAACACATTCCTATTACAACAATAGAAGTGTGCTATGAAGATGTTTTTTGGAAGATGCTTCCCCACATATTTCCAGCAACTATAGTTTCCCGCGTAATTCTCAAGGCAACAACTTTCCCTGGCATTTGCAGCAGTGATAGCTCACTGCATGTGCTCATTACCTAGAAATAAGAAAATCTAATTCATGCAAAACAAAACAATTCACAAATCAGGCAGTGTGGAAATCTATGTTTTTAAGGCGACGCTTTGCTTTAAGGCGCTGGGGGGCACCTCGACGCCTAAGCGATGCCTAGGCGCCTTAAAAACATAGGTGGAAATATATCCATTTGGAGGATTTGACACGACAGAAAACTTGAAGGTGGGGTGGACACCTAATAATTTGATTAACACTGGAAGGATGCACCGAACTACAAGGCATTGCCATGGGTATTTCTACAATAATCCTCCCTAATCTCAGCCACAATAAGCTCCAATTGGTGAAACACATAGATATCAGAATCTACTGATGCTCATGTTTAAATCAGAAAGAGAGAGGGAAAAACTGAATCAACCTAGAACAAGATGAAACATAACAGAAAGAGGAGAGGGGGAGGGGATCTTCCATGGGCTAGAAGGGTCGGAGCAGACACGCGGAACCAAAGAAGGAGTTTTCTCTCTACCAGGGAGGAGCAGACTTGAGTTTCCTTCAGCTGTCAGAGTCATCTCGGTCGCTGGCCACATACCTCCTACCTACAGAGACAAGGCAGGGGTCAGTGAAAAGAAGAAGAGCGTAAAAATCATTCTTTATCATGAAAAGAACATAATAACAAAGCAACTAGCTAGCTATGAAGTAAATACTAAATCATGTGGATCTCATCCTTGACATACATATGTACAAAAGAGGCATCTGGTATTTAATGTAAGTAAATAGCTGCAAACACTTTGATTTATCAGCCACTTTGAGGCATCTTGTAAGACTGGAAACTAACGGTGTACTCCAATATGCGTGTAAGTAGCAGTTCAAGGATCCAATTCATCACAAATAAAATACTACAAGACAAAAGCAGTCAACTTTGTGCACTCAACTAGTGGTGAAAGTGAGCATCAGATAGTAAAATGTACTACCTCCACAAGTGTGGTGGGATTTTGCATCCACCAGTTGTGGTCAAATTTCATGGAAAATTGCAGGAAGCAAAGATTTATGCCAAGAAAGTAGAGCTTACAGTTTAACAACAACCGATCAGATTTAAATAATCTACCAAAACATGGGGCAAAATGAGCCTTGATGTTTGTAACTTTCAATTATTTATTATTAGAAGGTAAAAAAAGACAATTTCCATGAATGAATACAACACAACTAAACCTTAGTTATAATTCAGAAAACAAGCATAGGAAAGCTCTTTGAGAACTCAATTGCAATGATGATACATATGGGCAAAAGCAAATCAGTTTTCAGTACAAGTGTGGTGGGACTTAAAATGTGTTGGGACTTTGCACAGGTGTAAAAGGCGCTTGTTTTGCACAAGTGTGGTTGGACTTTGCATCCACCAGTTTGGTTAAATTTCATGGCCAATTGCGAGCCAATCAATCAGCAGTACTCTAGCGGAAATATGGGGCAGACTCGGCCTTGACCTGTCTACCTTTCACTTGTTTAGAAGAAAAAAGGAAGACAATTTCCATGAATCAATACAAGATTGCAGCTAACCTCAGTTTATAATAATACAGAAAACACGGGAGAGCTCTTTGAGAATTCAATTGCAATGATGTCACAATCATATGGGCAAAAGTGAAGCCTTTTGTTACTTGTAGCAATACAAACAAACAAACACTTGTAGGAGAGGTCCCAACCAAATTAAAGCTTATGTACTTAGCACTGAAACCCATGGACACACAGAGCATGAGCTACACACACACACACACACGCACACACACACACACGCACACACACACACACACACACACACACTTGACTGGATTTTTTTTCAGAACTTAACTTGAAGACCCAGGCTTCACAAGTTAATTGATTGAACATAAACCAATCTCAGTTTGTTTCAAAGGGAAAACAATATAAACAACCAGAATGAACAACTGCGGACAGACATAGTTAATTAGTTAAAATAAAAGGCTTGGGTGTGTGCCGCGAAAAGAATAATCTTTGTCTACTAGTGCTACAAGTAGCGCTAGAACATGAAGCAGACCACATCATTATACGCAACCAACAGCGACTCCATAAATCCTAGGATTTTTTAGTCTTTTGCAACCAGATTAATTACTAAGCTTCTATTGGTTTGAGCTTCTGAAGTCCTTTTAAGAAGGCATCGAGGATTCATTTTACATCATCCTATATTAATTTTTTTTCTAATAAGTGGGCATAGTTTAGTATATGGATTTCTAGAGAAAGGAGGCAGCTTTTATATGTCTAAATGATTGCAAGGCAGATCACCAAGAGGATATAAAAGTGACATAATCCCCACGAATCACTGGATATCGTAAAATCCGTATAAGATTGACCAATCATTTTAAGAACACATTCCTATTACAATAATAAAATAATGCACTATTAACATGAAACTAAAGTTTCTTGAATAACACTTTCCCACGTACTTCCAGCAAGGTAGTTTAGCTTTTCCCACGCATTTGCAGCGGTGATAGCTCACTGCATTTATTCATTACCTAGAAACTAGAAATTCCAGTTAATTGGAGATATATGCATGATACTAGGATTGACAAACAAAACATTTCACAAATCAACATACAACACCCCATTTTCTCCCATCAGATGTGCATCCTACGTGTATTCAGTCATATTTATATAAAATCAAAAGTTGGCAGCTTTTTTATGGCTCAATGCAAGCAAGGCAGATCATCAACATGATATACATGTGACATGTCTCCACGAATAAATGGAAGTCATTTAGGCTCTGTTCGGCAACCTGCCGGCTCCTAAAAATACAAGGAGCTGTGGAGTCGAGGGACTACAGCTTCATCTTTTTTAACTACAGCTCCGCCAGCCCCGGAGCGGAGCGGCGGAGTGGAGGGGCTCCAAACGGGACGTTAATTTGTACAAACTTGATGCTTCCCCCCATATTTCCACCAACTATAATTTCCCACATAATTCTCAAGGCAATAGCTTTCCCATGCATTTGTAGCAGTGATAGCTTGCTGCATTTGTTCATTACCTAGAAATTAGAAAATCTAATTCACTGGAAATATATGCAGGTTACTACTGGATTGACCAATCAGACATGCAAAACAAAACCATTCGTGAATCAGGCAGGGTGGAAATATATCCAATTTGGAGGATTTGAAGTGACACAAAACTTGCAGGCAGGGTGGACACCTACTAATTTAATTAACATTGGAAGGATACACCTAACTACAAGGCATTGCATTGGGTAATTGTACAATAATCCTCCCTAATAGCAGCCAAAATAAGCTCCAACTAGTGAGCCACATAGATACCGGAATCTACTGATGCTCATGTTTAAATCAGAAAGAGAGAAAGGAAAAAAAAACTGAATCAGCCTAGAACAAGATTGAACCGGAACAAAGAGAGGAGAGGGGGAGGGGACCTTCCGTGGGCTGGCAGGGTCGGAGCAGACACGCGGAACCCAAGGAGGTGGCTTCTCTCTACCAGGGGAGAAGGAGCAGACTTGAGCTTCCTTTGGCTGTTGGAGTCATCCGGGTCACTGGGCGCTGCACCTCCTACCTACAAAGACAAGGCGGGGATCAGAGAGCAGAAGAAGAGCATAACAATTCATTCTTTATCATGACAGGAGCATAACAACAAAGCAGCTAGCTAGCTATGAATTAAATACTAAATCATGTGGGTCTCATCCTTGACATACATATGTACAGAAGAGGCATCTTGTAAGACTGGAAACTAACTGTGTACTCCAATATGTGTGTAAATAGCAGTTCAAGGAACCAATTCATCACAAATGAAATACTTCTAAACACAAGCAGTCAACTTTGTGCACTCAGCCAGTGGTGAAGGTGGGCATCATCAGATAGTAAAGCGTACAAGGCACTTGTTTTGCACAAGTGTGGTGGGACTTTGCATCCACAAGTTGGTCAAATTTCATGGACAATTGTAAGGAGCAATGATTTGTGCCAAGAAAGTAGGGCTTCCAGTTTAACAACCAACCGATCAGCTTTAAGTAATCTAGTGAAACATGGGGCAAACTCGGACGTGATTCTGTAGCTTTCAATTCTTTATTAGAAGGAAAAAAAAGACAATTTCCATGAATGAATACAACACAGCTAAACCTCGGTTATAATTCAAAAAACAAGCATGGCAAAGCTCTTCGATAATTCAATTGAAATGATGATACATATGGGCAAAATCAAAGCAGTTCCCTTATGCCAAATGTAGTCATCCATGAGCAAGCCTCTTGTTACTTGTAGCAATACAAACACACACTTGTAGGAGAGGGTCCAAACAAATTACAGCTTATTTACTTAGCAATTGCAATGATGATACATGGGCAAAAGTGAAGCAGTTCACTTGAGACGAATGTTGTTACTTGTAGCGATACAAACACTTGTATGAGAGGGGTTCCAGCGGAGGCCCAAACAAACTAGAGATAATTTCTTTAGAACTAAATAAAAACCCTAAAATGGGACAATGACGATAAACCCCGATATCTGTGGCTCAATGGCCACAAGCATCGTCAGAGCAAGCAACGAACACGGGGAGAAGATGAAGGAGAGGAGCTCACCATGGCCGTTTTGTAGCCGATGCCGAACAAGCAGCAGGTGGAAGAGCCTTGAACCATGCGCCTCCTCAATGAACCCCTTCTCCTCTTTCTACTGTACTACTGCTGCTGCACAAGCAGGACATGTGTTGAGCTCAAATCAAAAAAGGAAAAGAAGAAATCATGTCCTAGGAAGGAATGCATCCAGAAACAAAGGAGCAGCTAGGTAGCAAGCAAAAATAAATCGAGTATTTAAATTATTCAAGCTATCAAGCAACTCTTGAGCTTGACATCTCCTGTGTACATAGTACCAACCAAATTAACTGTCGAGATTATGTTTATTCTAGCTGTACAACATGAACAAAACAGTAGACTGCATAAATAAAAAGAACCAAAAGCCCATAAAGATTCTACGGACCAGCATCACTATCTCCAGTTAACTACAATTCAGTAATCGTCATTGCTCAAAATATCAGAGCCTATGCCTAAGCCCAGGAGGAAGACAAATCATGGCAGGCAGGGCGAGAGGCGTCGGTCGGAGTGGAAGAAGAATCACCATCATAGTGGTGCACCTTCACACTTGAGGGAAGTGACCGCATCAGGCAAGGGAAGGGCGGCCAAATCAAAATCGAATATGAAACGAACAGAGGGGGAGACAAGTCATCTTGGTGGGCATCCATCCTCAGCGGATCGGAGAAGCTTGTCGATGGGCAGAAGATAGACCAGCCAGCAGCCATTTTCAAAACTGCACATCGTTTATCAATCATGAGATAACAAGAGCAATCAATCATCACTTGTGGCAACATGGATAAAGGAGAGATTCACAAAATGCATGTCTTGAAATTCCAGACGATGAAATGAGACTCAAATTTATTATATATTTGCCAGACCATCATGTCTATGGAGCACAATACAGCAATCAGGCTGATTAGAAATTTTAAAGAGGGCAGTGCTAGTTTAAGAGTTATGAAAGATAGCAGTGGACCGTACTTGAAATGAAGGTTTTGAATCGTGCATACCAGCAGCAGGTAGGTAACTAGCAATATAAATACTTATATCATCGTGGATCGTACGGCAGACGACCTAGTGATGTTGATTAATTCCATTAGAGCAATTATTAATCACAACAGTACTTTTACATATTGACAGCCAATGCCCAATAGTAAGAACAATAGCTGCATGCTTTCTAGAATCATCTATTTTAGAATGGAGGTAGCAGTATTTTGGTGCGAGCATCTTAAATTTTGTACGTGGCCTTGAAGCTTGTTTGCCGAAAGTTTTCTATTTTTTTTTTAGTTGAGACTTGAGACACATAAATTCGAGGTGTGCGTACAACCATGACGATTATCCAATACTACAAAAATATTACATCCGTCCTAAATTAGTTATCTTAGATTCTTAGATGACTAATTCAGGACGTGAGTTATTATTATATGACAATAGTACACGCCAAGTTCGAAATAAAGCAGATAATTGGCCAGGATGCACCGTAATAATAAAAATAATAATGACTAAAGGAGAAGGGATAGGAATGGGTAATTTATACCAAACTAAGGTAGAAGATACATTGTTTTCCTGTGAGAACGATCGGCGTCACTACACTGGATACAGCGTATAATACCTTTTACGGCGTGCTCGGGGTGGTTTGGTGGCCGGAGTCTCCGTGGCTACCTTTGGTTTGTCGAGCTTCGGCTGATGCTCTGGCATCCCGTATGCAGCCGACGGAGGAAACGGCGGAGGAAATGCAGCCGGTGGAGGAAACGGATAGTACATTCCTTCCGGTTTCTCTTCAGCCTTCTTTTCCTCTGGCTTCCCCTCATCACTGCCGACATCCGAACCAAGTTCGCCGGTCCGGAACGGCCCAGCATGCTCTGCCATAAGCCATACGATGGTGGTGAGGTCACCGCCATGGCCGAGCTGCTTGGCATGGGATTCCCTGTTGCATCGGGTGCCTGCATACAACAGCTTATCCACCCAAATGTTGAAGACGAGCTCCAACAGTTCTTGCATGTTCGAATTATCAGCCTCATTGAGCAGCACCATCGCAATATTAGCCCCTTCTTTGAGCAGCCCACGAATTTTTTTTTCATCGAAATCCCACTGGCCGTCTTTGTTCTTGTAGAGGATCCTTGCAAGCTTCTCCTCTCCAGTTGTCCGACTGGGACTAATGTTTGCATTGACCAATACCCCCTGCAAATATTTGAGGGTTGTTTCGTACAGGCTGCGAAGCGCAAGGCCTGGTAGCATGTCCGGGTTCACGGCCATGAGGAACATGAGATGCTCCGACAGCGCAACGATCGCGTCGGCAAGGGTCCCTTTCTTCTTTGCATGGACGAGGAAAATTTTGGTGGCGATGTGCCACACAAGGATGTCCTCCTGGAATTCACGGCCAAAGCCCAGCATGAACTCCTTCTGCTCAGCCTTCAGGACATTCTTCTTCGTATAAATCTCCTTTGTCACCTGACCCCAGCTTGTTGTGATGTCCCTCATGGAGTAGATGCCATCCTTGTATTTTTCGTATGTTAACCTGAGAACTTCCCTAACCCTTGTGAACACCGCCTCCTTGACATCATCTGAGAGCTTACGTCCTCCTCTGGAGTGCTGGTATTCCTTCCAAATATCTCCCAATCCAATCACCTTTGCTGCTTTGCCGCAAACACTGATCTTCCGAGTGCACTCTTGCAGCAAGCTGTACTTCCCAATAGTGCCCGACCACCTTCTGTAGCTGCTTGCACTCCTTGGAGAACCCGTGAGGCGCAGCCTCCGAACATCCAGAGAAACAACGAAATGGCGGAGCTGGAGCCATCTCCCAGAGCACAAAACGGCATGTCGAAGCCATCGGCATGGCCTGCTGGCCTGCAGGAAAGCATGCGTCCAGGTCGACCCAAGTGCACTCAACAGCCATCTCGTATCCAGGAGGAGGGTTGCTAACAGCAAGGTATATGTGATCATCACATCCGGTAGGCTTTGGCCTTCTTTGTTGTAGTAGAACCCAAAGAGCACAGTGGCGGCGACAATGGCAAGCGGCGAGGCGATGCGGATGATGTACCCAACTCCAGTTGAGGTGTGGATGATGCTGGCCTTGGTGTAGAGGATGTCGTACATGAGTGAGAGCTCCATCTCCACCACACTGCACATTTTCTCCCACTTCATATCCAATATTTTTCTGCTTGTATCAAGGTCGTAGTCATTGTCAGGTGACTCCGTGTCGGCTGAAGAATCAACCATGGCACCCTTGTCAGGTGGCTCTGTGTAGACTGAAGAATCAGCCATGGCACGCTTGCAGAATCGGAGCATGCCGTGTGCGACAATCAAGGCTTCCTCATCGTCCAGCTTACCATCCATTCCTTTTCTGATCAGTGAGCCATAGTCCAAGCCATCAAAAGCAGTGAAGAATCTAATTGATTGCTTCTTGTTGCTGGAGCCCCTGATTTTGGCCAAGTCACCTTGCCATAGCGCACACGCCCTCTCTGCATACTTGGTAGCGCCAACAACCAAAACCATGATTGACGCCGTGATCAAAGCACCGCCGCCGCTACCGGTGTGCAAGTGCTTGTACAGGAAATAGATCGCTCCACCAACCCGTGAGAGGACCAGTGGTGCTTCGCGCCTATAGAGCGAACTGTCCTCCAGGGATAAGGCACTCATGTTGTCTGGGCCACCAAGATTGTGCAGGAGGAACGTCGCCCAGAATGCAAGAAGCTGCTGCCTCTATGACATAGTGTCGTCGCAGGCAGAGATGTTGTTGAGGGCATACGGCGCCACCCAGTTGGCCACCTGGTATGCCGCCCAAAGGAGCACCATCAGCATGCCAGAGGCTTTACGCCGGCGGATGTCGGCAAAAAACATGACGAAAATATGCGCGGTGAAGCTCAAAAGGACCGCTCCCGGGATCTCCAAGACATTCACAACCTGCACCAACCAGTATTTTGCCCATCCTGGTTCGTCCATTAATTGGTGGCACGATCAATCCTCCTGTGCTGAAATCAACATGATATACATGATCAGATATCACATATGCAAATTAACTAGTCACATACTCAAAATGCGTCTACAACTAGCGTGCTAATGAATGTTACATGCATCTACATGCTTGAGAGAGAAGGATGAGCCAAGGTCTAGGATAACATACCGGCCGTGTGCAGGTTGGATGGTCGATTGCTCGATGAATTCAGCTCAAGTTGGTTATTGAAGGTCGAGATTTTTGTATGCCCGGCCTGAAACCCGACCCAGCCTGAGAACTACCCAGGTTTATTTTCTAGCATCCCCAGTGTTCATCCTTCCACATCCCCACAGGAAAAACTACTTATATTACATTAGAAATACCCTTGAAGATTTTTGTGTTCCTACAAGCCCCCTTAGATAGACTCTGCCCCAAAGTTCCATAGTGATCAAAGAAATTGTCACCCGTGCAAGATGGCAGTGAAAGCGTCGCCGCCATCCACAACACCCATGCCATGTCACATGAGCTGCACTGGATTGAGCTCTAGCTAGCACCCGTGTCCCTCCTTACTCGCATGGTACCCCGAGCTCGCCATGCTGCCCAACATCGGGCATAGTCATGTCGTATTGCCCTATGCACCACAACTACAACAAGCCCCAGGGCTCTGCCCGGGGCCCGAGTTCCTCTATGCTATCAAGGTGCTCGATGAAATGCCTCTAGTGTTTGGGATATTTTTCATTGACGCAATCAACTGGTGATGTGTGTTGAATGTCAATGTAGTTGCCAACATAGCTTTGTGAATATGAGATTGCTTGTTGAGTTTTTTTGATGATTCATTGTTGGACCATGATGATGTATTTCAACGATGTTGTTTGCTGACATTATGACCAACAAGAGGCCCTGCCATGGTGGTTTTATGCCAAGGCAGTTGGTAGTTTGTCGGAACACGCAGGTTGGCCATGCATAGGGAGTAAACTTTGCAATGTTTAATTTATATTACGTGCATTTTGACCATATACTATGTTTTAATATGAATTTCATTTTTTAATTTAATTTCAAATTTATGAATATGAAATGATGTTGAATTATGTGTAGCTGGAAACACAATTATTTGATTTATTGTGATAAGAAAATAGAGTTGAATATAGTCTTTATACAAAAATGTGGAATGAAGTGGAAATTATTTGGATATGCAAAATCACCTCCTTTGGTACTGGTAATCCAACAGGTGATACTAGGGCAGCCCCCGTAACACCCTAGTAGGGATGGATTTGAGGGCCCGTTGGAGATGCTCTGCGCCCCTTCTACAACCATTAAAAAAATTGCTTCTAGTTTCGGTAGTAGCCCATGTTTCTCAACACGGGTTTTACTAACACTGAAGTCTATACATTAACGTGTGATTTTTTTCAAATTTTTCCTTTGCCTTCCCTTATCCCTGAACAAGGAGTTTGAGAGGTGGCACGAGGAGGGGCATAGGAGTGCCATCATGTAAAGAGGCGGTTAAGGAGGCTGCGGGGCTATGCAGAGTGGCTACGGAACTTGCTGGAGCATGGGTACAAGAAGTGGTGGCGGGGTGTGCAAGAGTGGATGGTGTGTGGGAAGATCTAGTGTGGCTCATTGATCGGTAACGAGAGGGGAGAAGATGTCACGATATAGCTATTTAGCATGGAGGAGACCGCATGCAATGGCGTCACTCCCACTACAAGGAATTAATTGATCTATGCTGAATTTGTGATGAAATTCTTAGAATCATGGAGGAGACCGTGACATACTCATAAATATGCTAGATACTCCCTACTGCTCACTCCGTCCCATAATATAAGACCTTATTGCATCCAATTTGTGACGGAGGGAGTAGATTGTACGCAACCCATACCAAAAGTGGGGGTAACAAAACCCGTTGTAGAAAAGGGGCTTCATATATGGCTACGCATGGTAAACAAATTAAATTAAAAGACACACTAGCTAATGCGTGCGGATGCCAAATTGATCGACAATGACAAGAAAAATAGTGAGCTTACATTGACTTGATTGAACCAGCAAAAGAAGATCAACCGCAAAGCGCCCCTGAATCCTGCTAAGCTTCCGAGTTGGATCACCAGCAGCTAGAGAGCGTTGCGGGGGCATGCATGCATGCTTGTTTGCAGTTGTGTTCAAGACTCCAAGTCGAAGCTATCTATAATGCATCAACTCCATAGCTAGCGTAGCTGCGCCCAACAACAGCCCAAAGAAAGCATAGCTGTGTGCTACGTCCACACATTGCCGGCATGCATGCATGTTACCTTGTTTGTACGTACGTGAATAGCTGCATCGATCTTGTGTACACTCCCTCACTCACTGTTAGGTAACGGAGACAAGCTGAATTTGGAAGGAGGTGAGTAGCCAAGTAGCTAGGTTGGTGGCTTGTCAATTGGTGGAGTACTATAAATTTGGAACCACACGCATCATACATGCGAGAGTAGGTTGGTACGTAGCTTGTGACTTGTACAGTGCTGCGTTTGGAACAAGGGGATGAGTACGTACATTTGTGTAGGTATGTTGTCGGTCTCAGACGTGCATGTTGGCCAGCTAGCAAGTTGCATATATATGTGCGTGGTGATTGATTTCCATTTGTGGTCAGGATACTCTGCCGCCATTTGTGGGCATGATAGTGCCGCTACATATATGCATGTCGATGGTTTATTATTCTAGTAGGGAGGCTAGTAGACGAGCCCGTCAATGTCAGGACAAAATTCCATTGTTGAGTCTCTCTACACAAGGGAGCTAATTAAAGCGATTATATGTTAGCTACTCCCTCCATCCAGAAATACTTGTCATTGAAATAGATGTATCTAAATGTATTTTAGTTCTAGATACATCAATTTTCATTCATTTTGATGACAAGTAATATCGGATGAAGGGAGTACCAAAGAAGAATTTAACAATTTAGGTCCGTCTATATCCGCCCACTACCCACGGCCGCCTCAGTCGTCCCTGTAACACAATCCATCCTGGCGTTCTCATCCAGCCCGGCCACCACCCCGACCATCAACCCTTGGACTCGCCTCCTGTTTTTGACGAAAAACAGCATTGTGCTGATTTCATTCATTAAGATAGGATGAGACACCCCAAGAAATACAGGTCAAGGTTCAGGACGGCTGAAGGCCAGAAAGGGGAAGGAAAAGCTATACAAATGTACACTAGAAAAAGAAAGAAAGAAAGAAAGAAATTATCTCGCGCCTGTCCATTGTGCTCCTTTGAATCCAGCGATTCTCCAAGAATTCAGCTCATTGATAATGTTCTCAGCGACCTTCAGGAAGTGGTTTGCCTTGTTGTTGAATATGCGGCTGTTTCTTTCTTTCCAAACCTGCCAGGACACCGTCATTATAAGTGATGATTGGTCCTTTTTCCTGCCTGTACGATCCAGAGCCTTTAACCACCGGTCCAATATAGAGCCTCCTGTGGCCGGGTACAACGTCCAAGAATGCCGCCTCTGGCTCGGCCTCACCACCGGACGTTGCAGGTTGCCAAGACGTCTGTGGCGCCGTCTCGGTGCTATGTCTCACCATCTTCTGTTGGGAGATCGACTGACGCATCTGCTATCTTGATGCAAACTAGCAAATACTACCTCCATCCAGAATTATTTGACGCCGAACTAGCTGTAATATCGATTAGATTGTCTTTTGTTTGTTACTACTACCTTCATAAATAAATTAATATAAGAGCGTTTAGATCAGTAAAAAAACTTTTTTATAGATAGTTTACGAAGGGAGTATTACGCATCTAACGTGGCTCGTACGGCCCCGTAAGTAAGACACGACACACGAGACATTAGCCGCATGGGCAAGCGAAAATAGCACGCGCCGACACGCATGTACCACCATGCATGCCCGGGACCACCTGGGCTGGTCCCTGCCTACTCTGGAGCTTACTTGATCGGCGTGCTCACGGGCAAGACAGGCAGGAACACACACCTATATGATGCACTCTGGACAGAAAGCGCATCTCCAATGACGACCTGAAAATTTTCTCTCACATCCGTTCGTTAATAGGGAGATCAGTTCACGGACATGGATGCGGAAACCGGCCATTCAACCATAGTCGTAAATATCCGTCGCTAAACACCTTCCTTGAAATACATGTGATTCACTATGCTACTAATCCATGGATTACTAGCTAGCCTGAAGAAAGGCTTCCGCAGCTTCCGCCGAACGCCAAGCACTTGCATGCATGGAGTAAAGTTTGCTTCCGCCAAGCACTTGCATGATTAACCTTTGGGGTGTTTGGTTTCAGGGACTTTTTTATATTAGGATTAAAAAAAATCCCTAGCAAACCAAATAGGGGGGACTTTTTTGAGACTTTTTACTAAAAGTTCTTAAAAGCACTTTCTTAAAAGTCTTTTTCAAAAAGTTCTAGAAATTAGAAAAAGTCTTAGGACTAGAGAATCAAACACCACCAAAGTGAAGTTTCTGCCAAATGTATGTTGTGCTAGGGCAAACCTTCCGCCAGATGCCTATGCTAATTAGTAGATTGCCCATGCTAATTAGTAGCTTCCGTCAAATGCATGTTGCGCTAGGGCAAACCTTCCGCCAAATGCCCATGCTAATTAGTAGCTTGAGCCAAATGCCCATGCTAGTTTTAGTAGCTTCCGCCAAACGCCAATGCTAATTGCCATGCCATCGGAACGAAGAGCGAAGGGTACACGGTTGATTTTGATTCTCCCATAAAGCTCCCTTACGTTTATCTCGGATTTACCCGAAAAAGTACGTCCGGTTTGATACAGGATCGTGTTGGGTGACAAACTGGCGTCCGGACAGCATGGTCCGGATGCTTGCGGGAGGCTTGAGGATCCGCTTTGAAAATGCCCTAAGTTACACGTTTGGTCCTTGTACTATTGCGGACGTGTAATACAACCATCCTCAGACTAGAGAAAGGCTCAAATACATGAATACGTAACGCTTAGAGCATGATTAATAATAGAGCAGCTGATAGCTATATGAAACTCCAATGTCATTTATAGCATCACATGTAGTCACCCGTATAGTAGTGTAGTGATCTTTTTGTCCAGAATTTATACTATTACCTTACACAGTTATTGAGTGTAGATAAGTACTTAAACATGAGGAATTACGTTACAGAGCTGCCTTGGCCAAGCTATCAACTAGTAGTCCAGAATGCTGAAGTTGTAATAGTTCCATGCTGATTTGATGCATGACTTGTTCAAGTTACAGCTTAACATTTCTTTACCTGTGCTTCTGTATATCACGCTGGAGCTGACTTGTATGTTTAACTGTATGCAGCTCTGCTGTTCTTATTGTCAGCCATGGGGATCCACTACAGATCTTTCAAGCGGTACTCAGTGGAGCCAAGGAAAACCCATCTTTCCTCGATGAGGTAGCTGGCCTGAAAAAGGAAAGCCTGGTAGTTCCATCCGTGTTGTCACAACACCGTAAGTTCGCACTCAACACAGCAGAGCTGCGCCGAGTTGTGTGACCTGACGCAGATTTGATCCTGTACTGCTATAACGTAGATAATTCATGTATCTGTAGATCCTTGTGGACAGTCTATTGCCCCATGCATGATAAGATGGGAAAACTGTTGTTCGATGTTACTCCCTCGGCCCCTCTGTTGAGAAACATCAACGCATTATTTTTGATTGACCAGATTCAAGATCTGCTTGGAAATATGCGATGTTTTGTAACGGTGAGAAAAGACATCCACAAGAGATCGCTTTTGAATGTTAATCTAATAGTGTCAATTTTGTGCCACCAGCTCTGCGTGATAGTATTGAGTTGATTGTTGGTCA
>NC_041383.1:56370985-56394473 GCF_002162155.2 Triticum dicoccoides
CATCGGCCTCAACAAAGCAGACACATCTTAGTTAGATCTTGATTTGGTGTGGTCTAGCTAGATATTCATTGCAACTGAATTGCTAATTGGGAAAATTATTCATGAATGTGGAAAAAAAAACTTCCGGAATTCAAAAACTATTTGTGAATTTGAAAAAAAAATAAGAACTAAAAAAATCCAATAATTAAAAAAATCCTGAATTGGAAAACTAGCTAATTCAAAAACCGTCGTGATAGCATTTCCCTCGAAAAAAAGGAAAGAAATACCGGTCAAGGACAAGACACATTTCTAGTAATAACCCACCCTAGAGTTTGAAAACTTCACAAAAAGGACCCTAACATTTTGCATTTTGCACCCTCACATTCCTGTTTTCATACAAACAAGGACAAAATTTTGACAAGTCGGAAAGGAATTTTGCTTGAAATTTTGGCAGCATAACAGGTGGCCAATAATTTGAGAAGCGTGTTGTAAAGGTACCATATATCATATATATTGTTGAGAGTATAAATACAACAACTTGTGTGCTTTTCCTCATCCTATATCATCCATCAATACCAGGATGTATGAGCTCAAGAGCTACTACATACCTACTCCATCCAAATGCATCCAACATGCCAACACAACCAAGCAGGAATTCTCAAAAGAACCAACTAAACTAATCCTGACGAGAACCAATGTCTCCATCTATCATCATGCCTTGGGGCTTCGCCATCGCCGACTTCCGTCCTTCTTCAGCCACACCACAAGCTAGCAAGAGCCAGCCAGCGGCACTTTCTTGAATACGAACATCAGTTATAGAGCTCATAAACAAACATGTTTCTCCTCCATTGATAGAACAGCCAAGCAAAAAAACTACATTGGGAAGAAGACCTATGAACAAAGAAGCAAATATTTGCATCATTATACAAGGAGAGGAGGGCATACCTCGTCTGGGACCTGCAACTCGTCGGGAAGGGTCAGAGATGCTGCTGCTGCAAGCTCCCGGTCCTTTATGGGAGGCCGAGGCGCCGCATCAAAGGCCAGCAAGAGGGCGCAGGTGGAGCCCATGACGGCCCTCATGGGTACATAAAAGAAACTAAGTTACATCAGTTTTAAGCCACCAGAAGAATAGCTATTTACAAGTCGTCTATGCACAAAGGAAAATTGCAGCAAAGGTCGCCCCAGAAAAACAACATGGCATGAAGAAACAAATGTAAGGCAGTAGTATAACTAATTTACCAGTATGTTACGCAAATCGTAACCTACCATTATTTTTCTTGCATAAACTCCACTAGTTTGTATAATGTAGTAGTACCAAAGAACAATCATAGTTTGAACTCATGGCCAACCCCTGCGTGCATTCCTATAATTTATAAATGCACAGATTGCTACAGCCAACGTGCCACGGCAAAAAGATGACCAGTTCAACTGTAACAATTTCCTGTGCTCATGACTTATTGTCGATCCCAACAATTTTCAGCACTATCACCTTCGCATAGAGCTTAAATAGATGTACCGTACTGGCCCAAAACACTACTACAAATCAATCATGATGCCAATGCCCCTCAAACCCTATGTACATCTCCTCACTTTTGTAGGTTCAAGAGATTGGTAAGACCACCTTCATAACAGCATTACGATGAATGGCCCAAATCGCAAAAGATTCCAGAACAAACAATGCAAATACAATTTTTCATTGCTCTCACAGATCGACTAAGGCTTCATTACCTTCATTCCAACATTTTCTGCATACTAAGCGCAAGGGAAATGATACATGCCTGTTCTGATTTAGAAACGCACCTCTTAGTCCACCCTGATGCCTAAGGGTTCATCTTGCCGGTTGACAATTCAGACAGCCGCGGCGAGCTCTCCTGTCTCCCATCCCACGCCGGCCTGCGCTCATTCCATGGCCTGGAAAGACGCCGCGCCCCGCAACCCGGCAGATCCATGGATGGTTGACTTCCACCCACCTCCACAAGAGGAAACCTGGTGAGGTCAAAAACACAAACGGGAAGCAAATAAACATACTACCAGATTTCCGTTGCTTAAAAATAATTGCTTTTGCATTACATTTTGATTGGCTGCACTAAGTTTTGCATCGCTGGCAATGGAGTCACATGCTTCCCTAGATGTCGCCACAACAAATCCCATGCCGTAAAGTGAGTTTTTTGTTCCACGGAATAAATTCCTACCGACATTCTGAGCCATGGCTCAGCAAAAAAAAACCCACGACGGCCGTCATGATTCCTTGGTCCACCAACGGAGGGCGGCTGTTACGCCAGCCTGCAAATCAGGAGGACCATGTAGGTATGCCAGTCCAACATGCAATTACAACCGTGCCATATTCACCAGAATAACAAAAGGGCACGTATCTGCAAGCTGTGTTGGGGGCAGCGACACCAATCCTCAACCTGCATTAGTTATACTCCCTGGGTCAGAAAGCCTGAAACCACCGCACTACCATGCTGCCTATGAAGAACACATTCAGAATATTCAGAGCACCATTCTCAGAATTCAACAAGCTAGCCAAAGTGAAACCAATAGTGCGGCCATTTATAGCACGCCCAAACTCCAGATATAAAAAATCCTACAATTTTCCCATATATACATCTACGTCCAATCCAACTGATGCTTTTTTGCGCTGCTTGTGTACTACTCCCTCTGTTTCTAAATATAAAACCTTCTAGAGATTCCAATACGGACTACATACAGAGCAAAATGAGTGAATCTACACTCTAAATTGCGTCTACATACATACAGTGTGTAGTCCATATTGAAATCACTAAAAGGGCTTATATTTAGAAAAGGAGGTACTACTTCCTTCACTTAACTGAATCCAAAACACCAACGTCCTGAACTCTAAAATTACACTGCAGCCAAACCATGCTAGCAATCCACTTAACCATCTTAACAGAGCAAACAACTCGCCAATTCTAATAAGTAATTGTGCACAAATCCTGGTTAACTGCACAGAGGTCTTTCCTCTCTACAATCAAAATACATAAATTAATTTCTGAAAGTATTCCTCACCTTTTTATTCTAGCCAGGGGCATGAGGATTCATCTTTCCAGTTGACAACTGTGGGAGGCGATCTCTCCTTCCTCACCACCGCCGGCTCCTGCATCATGCAGATCCGTGCTTTTGCACTCACAACAGTTTGCTCCCCCTACACCACCTCCACCTACTGTCCAAGTAGTGTTGTTTGCTGGCAATTCAGCAGGCACCAGACTCTTCCCAACCTCCTCAATCATACTAGACTGGCAAAAGAAAAACATACTGATATAAACAGCCAAAAACCCGCCGTGCAAATGAGGAAGATCAATGGACAAATAATTAAGACCCAACATACCTCCTGATTGGTTGCATTAGGAACTCGATCACCACTGCTTTCCATTATTTTCGCTCACTCACACTACTCGGCTTCCGAAATGACCGCGGCATTTGTCGAGAAGAGGCATGAGCGTGCATTCAATTTGTGTCTGTTGCCATTCGACAAAAAGTGCCTTTCCCGAGCCACAGATCAGACAGTTCCTACAGTCCAGATCAGTGGCTCAGCTACCCGCCGGTGGGCCGTCCACCCGGTCCTGCTCACACACCATCACAGAAGTTGGAACTACTTTGAACAAATTTTAAAGCATACATGTTGCTTCAACATGATAACATGGACCTGCAGAACACTAACCATGTCAAAAAGGGAATCCCAAGAAATGCAATTGCACAAGATTAAAGAAGAACCACGCAATGTAGATTTAGTTGTTTCCAGAAGCAGAGCACATAAAAATTGGATCAGAAGTTTCATGCAAGTGGTTCAAATATGTCAAGGCAAACACTACAGGAAATAACAGTTCTTACAACAACAATAACAACAACAACAACAACAACAACAAAGCCTTTAGTCCCAAGCAAGTTGGGGTAGGCTAGAGGTGAAACCCATAAGATCTCACGACCAACTCATGGTTCGGGCACATGGATAGCAAGCTTCCCCGCACCCCTATCCATAACAGTTCTTAAAAGATACTTACAATGCTGAAAACTGAAGATTATAGAAAGAAAATAAGAACAGAATATGATTAACCTACCAAATACAAATGCTCTCCTATAAATGACACGGCAATATCTAGAGCCTATGAATGGTGGCACGGATTAGTAAATGAAATTAAGAAAGAACCACACAAAGTACATTTAGTTGTTTCCAGAAGCAGGACAAATAAAAATTGCATCAGGGGCTTCATGTAAGTGGTTCAAACAAATCAAGGCAAACACTAGAGGAAATAGCAGTGCTTCAAAGATACTTAAAATGCTGAAAGCTGAAAATCCTTTGCACAAAAATAAGAACCAAAGATCATTAATCTACAAAGCACTCGTGCTCTCTATACATGACTCGCCAATATCTAGAAACGGGAGCCTATGAAACAGTGGCATCGTTTATATGAAATTATGCAGACTAGCATACAAAGACCACAGCGAGAAAAAGCTACAAAGATAGACATTTCATGAGATGGCAATGTATAGAAGAGAGTTTCAGAGGGAAACATACATGCAACTCTCTCGAAATTTTAGACAGTAGCAGAACATTCAACAAATTTCCATTCATCAATCCCAGTTTTTGATCAGTTAACATCGAGTCCAAACTATATGTGGTGTCACCTCAAATAGCATGACAAGATAGGAAACTAGTACACCATATAGGATCTCAGGTAACATGATCCATTCCATCCTAAGAATTTAAGATTGTCTATCTCACTTACTAATTAAAACATTCCAAATGTTGGCACCAGAGATACCAAATCAAACATACAAGGCCAACATAACAAGGTTAACTCCAACACTTGAAGAGAGAAACAAGCAATGCATGAATGCAGGAAGAACTCCTAGACACGTCTAGTAGTTCAACCTTGATAAATTCGTTCATACAACAGACAAATTATGTAATTTCATGTTGCTGAATCCAAATAACAACTCAAAAATAGACACTTACATTGAGCAAATCATTGGGCATGCTAGCCAGCAAGATGGGTAATTGGGGATCACTGGGCCGGCTGCCGGAGTCTCTTCACGGTGCTGTGCCGGCCAAGTTGGTGACCTACCAATCAGGTGTTTGTAAAATGAGTTATAAAGGAATATTGGCAACACACGGAAATAATTTGCAGCACATTATGGTTAACTGCGACTTGCAGTCATATGGGTGCAAATAAACCTAAACGGGTACCAAAAAGGTAGTGTACGACTAATGTCGGCAAGGAGGATGCTGAAAAAACATCACATACAAGTATGTTATAAGAGGACCTCTTGTTATGTGGGCACCTTCAAATATTTAGCAACTTCATAACCATGCTAGCTAACAAGCTGCAAGGAATGTGTCTATCGATTCATGTGGAGCAATATCAGCGAGATCTGAACTGGTTATACAATGATGACCTCAATTACTAAAATCCACACAAACTGAAACTCTGCAAGTCTGCAGTTTTCTTTGCGTAACTAAGCTGGAGTGTTGAAACAGGAAACCTCCCTCCCTAGAACAAAGGCCAAACAACAGGAAACAGGAAACCGCCCTCCCTAGAACAAAAACCAAAAAATGGACCGGCTCGGAACACAACTAAACAGCAGGGAAAATGGTATCCTGCCCTACATACACACACTAAAACATGCCTAGATTAATTAATCATGGCACCATGCTCTGATGATCAACGTCACAGATAGCCATTGCACAATGGTCAGCACAGAGCACACAAGTGTAAAACAAAAACACATTTTTAACCCATGCAAAGCAGCAAACAGTTGTTCAATAGGCCGACAAAGGCACACATAATAGATCTACATATAATAGCACCCTGAGAAACCTCCAACAGTTTTACAAGGCTCAAAATTCTTTGAAGCAAGAAAATTCTTCTTACATGGTTTAGAGAGGGGAAATGGTTCACACCTGTCCAGCGAGCAGCCAGGTGTCGGATGCGAACACAACGGAGGAAGCAGTGGCCGCCCCCTCCTCCTCATCCGGTGAACGATTGTGCAGAAGGCGAAATTGGTCTTGGGGGCGGCTGTGTCCACCTCGAGGACCTTCGTCACGGCTGCCGTGCTTGTCACCAATGTGTGAACCATCCCATGGCCATCAGCCATGCCAGCGCAGATCCTGGAGACCTTGGCCATGGCCTGCTCGGGGCCTTGACGAGCATGTGCCAGGCATCCGCGACAACGAGCTAGAGGTGGGGCATCGCTGGTCTGGGAGTAGTGCTCGATCTGGATGCGATCGATCAACCCTGCCCTCCATTAAGCATAGTTACTGCCAAAAAAACAGGAAATGGGAAAGATACATTAAGGAATATGTCAAAAACATTCAAGACAGATGCATAGTGATGCATAATCTACCATTGATTTTTTAACAACTGAAAAATAAAGCGTTTGAAACATGTACTCTTCGGGAGGCAAAATATTCATATACTCCCTCTGTAAACTAAAATAAGAGCATTTGGATCACTACTTTAGTATTCTAAACGCTCTTTTATTAGTTTACGGCGGGAGTATGTGCTAAAAGGAACTGATAAATAAACCGTAGCTCCAAAATTACCTAAATAGAAACCATTGAAGTTCTTTAATGCAGTGTTGACACATTAAGTGGTCGCTGTTTTCCATTTTGTATGACAAAATTTAACAGAATCAAAACCACAACCATGATGCCATCATGAACCAAAATAAGCTAGACCAAGACCAAGCATAATAAATCCGATCGTATCCATATTATGACCAGAGATAGATATACAGTATCATGCCAAAGGGAATATAGAAGCCTAAATCCTATCAATTGATAATCACAGACTGACATTTGATGAACATGAGCATGCTATTGACTCCAGGAGCAAGCTAAATGCAATTAGGGATCATCCGGCAGCCAAAATCATCAACATGGAATCCTACTTAATTACCTAAGTGAACATTGCTCTTTTTTAGCTAACTTCTTGGCTCAAATTGGACTTTCAGAAGATTTTGCTTCAAGGACAAATAATATGAGGCAGATTAATTATGCTCAACCACTCATGCATGTCAACTACTCATCTCTCTAAAGTCCAAAGGCGTTCTCTTTCTCTATCAGGATTTCTTCTCCTATATAAGCTCTAACAAGAATTTAAAAGTACACAATATGTTTTCCCTAAACTTCAACCGATTGGTTGACACACAAAGCTGAGATGGCTCCTGAACGACATGCCAACAAATGATACATGATAGATTTTCCCCAAGCTCAAATGTGGACTAAAAATCAGATTGTTAAAACACAAACAAGAGCAGATGGAAATGGTTTCATTTGAAGCAGTAGGGTGCCAAAACAAAGACATATACACATCATCCAGTTTTTCCGCAAATGACTAATAGCAAAGATGAACTAGTACAGCAAAATAAGGTGATAGTGGGTAATATTTTCCTAATAGTGTCTCTCGGTACATCAAGAATAGCTCCAGGATTTTTTTAACCAAGTAGATCAATTACTAAATCTAGAGAACGCCTACAGATTAGCCATGTTCAACAACTAAGCAGATAACTAGATATCTCCAGGCTTTACAAACTACTCCCTCCGTTCCATATTAACTGTCGCTGATTTAGTACAAAGTCATACTAAATCAATGCAACTAATATGAAACAGAGGGAGTAGTAAATAGGAGGCAGGCGACGTACATATCAACAATTGTTTACAGTGTGAAAATGCATACATATCTACCCAGCATTGTTTAGAAAAACATTGCCATTTATTTGTCAATTACCGGCTAGCTGCTCACATGGTTGGAAACATTGTGATTTATGTCTGGTGGAGTAAGGGCATGTATGTAATGTTGACAGTTTGAATCTCTGGTTGCATGCATTTCTGCCCTCTTCCCTTCCTCGTATGCACGCTATCTTGAAGAACTGACTGAGATGAGCCATCACATATCTCGTTTCAGTACTAGCAGGGACCGGATTGTCACAATTGAAGAAGCAGCATCACCGGTGGACTCTTTACTTATCTAGTAAAATTCAGAACAAAACAAGTCAATCCCCAGTTGCGTATCACATGGCAGAAGCAGCATTATATGAAATTAACCTAACCAAGGAAGGAAGCTCAAATCAAATAAAACTAGAAATCTAACTTGAGAATAAATAAAAGGCAATCCATAATTTCATTAGCACATTGCATAAACGACTTGTCAAATTAACCCACAACACTTAAGACAGACTATCAAGAAACTAAGTTATATGGCCACACACACACACACACACACAGTTTTTTCAGAAATCTAACTTGAAGCCCAGGCTTTCACAAGTTAATTGGTTGAACAGAAAGCAATCTCAGTTTGTTTCAAAGGGAAAACAACATAAACAACCAGAATGAACAAGTGCGGACATACATGATTAACTGGTTTAAAATAAAAGAATTGGGTGAGTGCGGCGAGAAGAATAATGTTTGTCTACTAGTGCTACCAGTAGCGCTAGAACATGAAGCAGAACCACATGATTATGCACAACCAGCAGTGATTCTACAAAGTCTAGGTTTTTTTAGTCATTTGCAACTTATAGTACACTATGAGCCGCGAATACAGAATTGACACTTTGAGCCAGTATAGAGAGTATAAAGAAGGTGACACTTCCATCCTTAACATCAGAATGTTATGTTGCACAAGCGCAACAGTAAAACAATAAGACCCAAGGCATATTTCAAAGAGCCTTGCCCTGACCGACAGTTAGTTTCGTGTTTGACAAGGAATAGTTGACCCAAACCAACCTTCTTGAAGCTCAAACAAGACTATAAATAAGTAAATAAGTACATATGTGGTCATAATCTGTCATTATTCAGAGGCCATGCATCAACACCCGCATTTAATTTCCTTGGCAAGAGTATAATCATACTACCAAGTTATTCAGCAAAATAAATTTGGGTGGGACAAAGAAAGTCTAGGTCAAGAGAATAATGAAAAATAGGTAGGGCATGGTTGGCATTGATTAAAACGGTTTGAGAAATCCAAGTACACTGCCAATGCGAACGTTAATTATGGGACGACATAGGGCATATTCAGAATGAATATAATCCTAGTAAGCTCGAACCCAAAAAGGATAAATGCATCTTCATAGGTCACCCAAAACAGTTGGGTATACCTCCTAATTCAGCTAAGGAAGCAAAAGTAATTGTTTCTAGAAATGGGTCCTTTCTCGAGGAAAAGTTTCTCTCGAAAGAATTGAGTGGGAAGATGGTGGAGACTTGATGAGGTTATTGAACCATCACTTCAACTAGTGTGTAGCAGGGCACAGGAAGTTGTTCCTATGGCGCCTACACCAATTGAAGTGGAAGTTGATGATAGTGATCATGAAACTTCAGATCAAGTCACTACCAAACCTCGTAGGTCGACAAGGATGTGTACTACTTCAGAGTGGTACGTAATCCTGTCTTAGAGGTCATGTTGCTAGACAACAATGAACCTACGATCTATGGAGAAGCGATGGTGGGCCCGGATTCTGACGACTGGCTCGAGGCCATAAAATCCGAGAGAGGATCCATGTATGAAAACAAAGTATAGACTTTGGAAGAACTACTTGATGGTCGTAAGGCTGTTGGGTACAGTTGGATTTTAAAAGGAAGACGGACAATGATGGTAAGTTTCACCATTAAGAAAGCTCGACTTGTCGCTAAGATGTTTTCCGACAAGTTCAAGGAGTTGACTATGATGAGACTTTCTCACTCGTAACGATGCTAAGAGTCTGCTGGAATTATATTAGCAGTTACTGCATTATTTATGAAATCTTGCAGATAGGATGTCAAAACATTGTTTCCTCGACAATTTACTTGAGGAAAGGTTGTATGTGATACAACCAGAAGGTTTTTTCAATCCTAAAAGATGCTAACAAGTATGCAAAGCTCCAGCAATCCTTCTAAGGATTGGAGTAAGCATCTCGGAGTTGGAATATACGCTTTGATGAGATGATCAAAGATTTTGGGTTTATACAAAGTTTATGAGAAACTTGTATTTCCAAAGAAGTGAGTGGGAGCACTATAGAATTTCTGATGAGTATATGTTGTTGACATATTATCAGAAATGATGTAGAGTTTCTGGAAAGCATATAGGATTATTCGAAAAGTGGTTTTAAATGGAAAACCTGGATTAAGCTACTTGAACATTGAGCATCAAGATCTATAAGGATAGATCAAAAACGCTTAATAGTACTTTCAAATGAACACATACCGTGAAAAGATTTTGAAGGAGTTCAAAATAGATCGGCAAAGAAGGAGTTTTTGATTGTGTTATAGGGTGTGAGTATTGAGTAAGACTCAAGACCTGACCACGACAGAATAGAGAGAAAGGACGAATGTCGTCCCCTATGCTTTAGACGTAGGCTCTATAGTATGCTATGCTATGTACCGCACCTAAAGTGTGCTTTGCCATGAGTCAGTCAAGGGGTACAAGTGTGATCCAGGAATGGATCACAGGTCAACGGTCATGGTTATCCTTAGTAACTAGTGCACGAAGGAATTTTCTCGATTATGGAGGTGGTAAAAGAGTTCGTCGTAAAGGGTTACGTCGATGCAAACTTTGACACTAATCCGGATGATTCTGAGTAGTAAACTGGATTCGTATAGTAGAACAGTTATTTGGAATAGCTCCAAATAGAGCGTGGTAGCTGCATCTACAAGATGACATAGAGATTTGTAACGCACACACGGATCTAAAAGGTTCAGACCCGTTGACTAATAACCTCTCTCACAAGTGAGATATGATCAAACCCCATGGGTGTTGAATTCATTACAATCACATAGTGATGTGAACTAGATTATTGACTCTAGTGCAAGTGGGAGACTGTTGGAAATATGCCATAGAGGCAATAATAAAATGGTTATTATTGTATTTCCTTGTTCATGATAATTGTCTATTGTTCATGCTATAATTGTATTAACTGGAAATTGTAATACATGTGTGAATACATAGACCACAACATGTCCCTAGTGAGCCTCTAGTTGACTAGCTCGTTGATCAATAGATGGTTATGGTTTCCTGACCATGGACATTGGATGTCATTGATAACGGGATCACATCATTAGGAGAATGATGTGATGGACAAGACCCAATCCTAAGCATAGCACAAGATCGTGTAGTTCGTTTGCTAAAGCTTTTCTAATGTCAAGTATCATTTCCTTAGACCATGAGATTGTGTAACTCCCGGATACCGTAGGAGTGCTTCGGGTGTACCAAACGTCACAACGTAACTGGGTGGCTATAAAGGTGCACTACAGGTATCTCCGAAAGTGTCTGTTGGGTTGGCACAAATCGAGATTGGGATTTGTCACTCCGTATGACGGAGAGGTATCTCTGGGCCCACTCGGTAGTGCATCATCATAATGAGCTCAATGTGACTAAGTAGTTAGTCATGGGATCATGCATTACGGAACGAGTAAAGTGACTTGCCGGTAACGAGATTGAACGAGGTATTGGGATACCGACGATCAAATCTTGGGCAAGTAACGTAATTGACAAAGGGAATTGTATAAGGGATTGATTGAATCCTCGACATCGTGGTTCACCCGATGAGATCATCGTGGAACATGTGGGAGCCAACATGGGTATCCAGATCCCGCTGTTTGTTATTGGCCGGAGAGATGTCTCGGTCATGTCTGCATGATTACCGAACCCGTAAGGTCTACACACTTAAGGTTCGGTGACGCTAGAGTTGTTATGGGAATTAGTATGTGGTTACCGAATGTTGTTCGGAGTCCCGGATGAGATCCCGGATGTGACGAGGAGTTTCGAAATGGTCCGACGGTGAAGATCGATATATTGGACGAAGGGTATTTGTGTTCGGAAGTGTTCCGGTGGTACCAGGCTATGGCCAGCATGACCGAAAAGTGTTTCGGGAGGCTCGACAAGTGTTGGAGGGCCTCATAGGCCAAAGGGGAAGGGGAAAAGCAGCCCACTAAGGGGTGGTGCGCCCCCCACACCCTTTCCCACGTTAGTTGGGGAGGTGGGGCGCCTCCACCTGGTTTGGGAGGCAATCCTCCACCTGCTTGGCTTGGGGGGCAAGTCTCCATGTATGATCCTGATAGCTAGGCTTGGGAGGCAATAGGGATCCAACGCATGCAAATCTTGGAGCATCGTGTGTTGCGCACATCCAAACACCCACGGCCAGCGAGCAGGACATGCAAAAGCTATCTCCAAACGGAAACAACCGATTGTTCGATCAAAGGGAGCATTAAGGAGTTAGATTGTGATGGTGATACGGGTGCATCAGTGTCCAGGCCAGGAGCCTCTGGGCCGGATGATGCCACGGCTAACTCAACAGCCTGTTATTCATTTTCTCAAAAAAAAAACCTGTTATTCATTTAATTCTTCGATTAAATTAAATTGTGAGTAAATTTTGTCTCTTTTTTTAACGAGTTACAACTTGTTATGCTCTGAGTTCTATTATATAAGAAGACAACGATTTCTTTTTTTGAACAGGGCACAACCCCCTTCAATTATATAAGCATAATGAAAATACAACCATTCGTCCTCCGACCAAGTTTAAAGAAAACAAAGAAAAGGGAAAGCGAGTTCAGTGCATCCCCAGAAAACCCACTGCAAGTGTCCGTCGTTGAAACACTTGCTATAGGGCGAAAACCCGATGGCACCTATCAGCAAACTACCCAAAAGGCAGGAAGAGTTCAAACGGGTTTAGGGGACGCTCACAAGGGAGCATATATAGGCAACCAAACTACATACACAGGAGCAGTAACCAGCAAACCCAAAGTCTACAAGGCAAAAGACTACGAACGATGCAGCCAGTGAAGCTTCGGGTCTCCGTCGTGTCATCAGCAGCTGCATAAATTCTCATCATAGTCGCTGTGTTGTTCCAGCTGAGCGGCTGCGCACCACATACCATTGCTTCCCGATCCTCACCTTTCAGCAATCCTGCCCAGAGAAATACACAAGCAGAAAACACCACATGAAACAGAGACCTGTGCATTTTAATTCAAAGGTTGCTTTGTTACAGCAATTCCAGATTGCCCAACACACTGCAGCAAGACCAAATGTATAGAATTTGGCTCCATCCGGCAATAAAACATAACATCATGAGTAATACTGCCAAATTTTATTTGGACGGAGATTAGTACCCAAAACTGAGCCAACAGTATGCCATGCTACTCTGGCTACTCGGTAAAGGAAGAATAGATGTTGAGAGGTCTCTCTATCATTGCAAAATGAGCATTTTGGGTTACCAGCCCAATTGCGCATGGTCATCACGTCTCTAGTCAGCACTGCGTCTTGAAATAATTGCAAAAGAAAAATCTAAATTTTCAGAGGTATCCTTGCAGTCCAAATCCATCTGAGATCATAACCCACAGTGTTTTAAATTGTTTCAAGGTATTCGTACACAAACTTGGTAGTAAAGCTCTTTCTAGGGCCCAAACCCCACCTGATCTGGTCAGGCAACTCATTTATTAAGCTCCAAGAGTTTATTAAGCTATTCGCAAAATAAAAGAGTTTATTAAGTTTCGCATCTCTACCCACTCCTCCAACAAAGGGGGGTGAAGACGTCTATGAAAGGAAACTGTCAATGTTGATCACCCCTCATTCAGAGACAATGAATCTTGTATATTGCAAATGTTGAACAGCAAAGGAAACTTAATACACAAGGAGGCATTATTGTTCAAAAGATCCGTCCACAACCTGGCAATGTTGTGAGAGTTCAGCATGATTTTTCTACGAGTGTGGATCTGGTGACCACGGGGTTCGGTGCCCCACTTTTGTGGTTCGTTGGATGCCAATCCGACGGTGAGGCCCTAAGTAAGTATACCAGTTCATAATAGCATGAAATAGGTAAAGAAGCTTCATTGTGGTACATATGTTGCAGCCTTGCAGGAGCTGGTACGCTGCATGTACGGTACCCCACAAGTTAGATGGGAGATAGCTGCTACGTGTACTGGCAATCTGACTTGCATATCTATCATCTACTGGCCCTATAAATTTTTGCAAGCGAACCTGCATTTTGCAAGATTATTTTGTAAGAAAATTTATGCAACAAAAATTTGCAAGAGGATATGCATTTTGCAAGTAAACTGTGTAAGAAGAATTTTGCAAGAAAAAAATTGCAAGGGAATCTTCTGCTGCGTTTGCAAGAACAATACGTTCGGAAAATTTTGCAAGAAAAATTCATATATATTACCGGGCAAAACATACCATATTATCGCACCAAAAAACTCTCTGTTGAACGGTTGAAGCTACTCCATATAGCCCTGCACGTGTGCTAGAGTCCTAGCCAAAGCATTGCTCGTTACTCTTGCTGCATGCATCTATTGCATTCACTTGTCTAGCTTCTGGCTTGCTACCATGACTCTCCTATTTGTACTTCTGCTTCAGATGAATGTACAATACCAATGACGGTTTTTAAGGGGTCACCCGTTGGATGGTATGGGGTGAATGAACGGTAGATAGAGGGATGGGGCAGTGCACCCATGGACACCGGATGATTTCTGTTTTTCTGCCGGCCATATAGTACTTTTTTACGTTCAGAATAGCTTTCCACGCGGAAGAGAGCCTTAGGTTACAATGAGAAGAGCTAAATGAACTAGATGATACCCCGCATGTTTAGGAGAGTCATCCCACTAATTTATATAGGAGTCATCCTAATAATATAGTGAAAACAATCTCTAATATGGTCATCCCACTAATAATGTAGTGGATGACTCTCCTAGGTTGGTATATACTCAATTAGTGGGATGACTAGAAGGTAGAGAAATAGACGTTTACACAATAATAAGAAGGTAGGGTTTCCGCCTCCTGTCAGTGGCGCAGCCGATCTGCCACGTCTCCTGTGGCCTTAGGGCCATGGGTGCGTGCTGGATCCTGGCCCTTGCCTGTAGGAGGGTTCCGTTTTTAGGTGCTTTTTCAAGTTTTGTTAGGGTAGACAGCGAGGGCTTCTTGAAGATGGAATAAGGTTCTCCCTGCCTAGCCCCCGTCTCGGTGGTGCGTCTAGTATCGTCGGAGGGCGTGTGAAGGTGTGTCTCCGGCGGACCTTGCAGGATTTGGTTGGTGGTTGTCTATGGTGGATCTGCACGGATCCGTTCTTTGTTCGTCTTTGTTCTAGTGTCCTTAGGTTGGATCCTTCCGATCTAAGCTTCTCTTCCTCAGCGGCGGTGGTTGTTCTGTCGGTCCTATGGGCCTTAACGCGACTACTCCCCGACTGTCTACTACAACAAGTTGTGTCCGGCTTTGGCAAGGGAGGAGTGATGAAGGTGGTGCGCCTTCAGCTTGCTTCAGTGCTTGTAGTCGTCACTAGGTGGTCTATAAATCTGAATGTTTTATTATTTTTAATGTTCGTTGTACTCACATGATTGAAAATGAATAGATTGGAAGGTTCTCGAAAAAAAATAATGGGACGGCTATATTACAGTCTAAATTAGTGGGATGATCTTAATTTATTTATATCCAATAATATAGTGAAAAATAAAATCTCTTCACGATATATAAGATATTTTCTTAACACCGGTGGTTCTGGATCCAGCGTACAAGCCATCGAAAGAGACGGCGGCAATAGTGCGACGAGGACAACTCGTTCATTATGCCACCAGCCCAACACAGAGCTTGATTAGCTATCAACACCACCACGCTTAGCCATCACAGCGGGACGCCATTCTCAGCGTGAGTCCGTGACACCGTCGCACGCACACAACAAGGTCAGCCATGGACAAGAAGAGGGTGGCCATCGTCGGCGCCGGCCTGAGTGGCCTGGCGGCGTGCAAGCACCTGCTGGAGCGCGGCTGCCGGCCGACCGTCTTCGAGGCGGACACCGTCCTTGGCCGCGTGTGGGCGCACGCACCAGAGTGCACCAGGCTCCAGACGCCACGGCCCATGTTCCAGTACTCCGACTTCCCGTGGCCGGAGTCTGTCACGGAGGTGTTCCCGGACCACCGCCAGGTCGCCGACTACCTCGACGCCTACGCACGCCACTTCGGCGTGCTCGACTGCATCAGGTTCGGCCGCAGGGTGGTCGGGATGGAGTATGTGGGCGTCGGCGAGGAGGAGGTGGCGGCGTGGGAGGACTGGGCTGGGTGCGGCGAGGCGTTTGGTTCCGGCGACGGCGAGTGGCAGCTCACGGTGGCCGACGTCGACGGTCTCATGGAGGTAAGGGCCCAACCAGTTTGCACATACTTCCAAGGTACGTATATACTGTGTGTGCCCCTGCTTACACGGCACCATTGGTGCGCTCAGAACAGCACACTGCACTGTCGGATGTCGGTGATATTGATCCGTTTGCCTTTATTTGATGATGATAATATGCTGCACCTACTAATTTGATTTCTCGGCACATGAACGTCACACTCACACATGGAGGTGCCACCTACTCCCCAAAAAATGGCATGTGACCACTGGATGTGAATAAATCAACATCTACTTTTCTGATCTTCTGACTTCAAGTGATACTCCATGTACTCCCTCCGTCCGGAAATACTTGTCATCAAAATGAATTAAAATGGATGTATCTATAACTAAAATACATCTAGATAATCCATTTCAATGACAAGTATTTCCGGGCGGAGGGAGTACTAGTAACCTCTCATCTTTGAAGTTCTAGATTGAAGCTTGGATGGCCACTAGCCTTCAGAATCTCAGGGAAAAAACTAGGAGCAGGAGTCAAAGATTTTTGTTTACTAGTTAATATAGGGCAACAGCCCTACAGTCCTGTATTCTAGATTTTTTTTCCAGGCTTGTTTAAATTCGCTCCCACCGGTAGTCGAACCCAGGATTTGGGGTGCTACTGAGGTCACTGCAACCACGAATTCCTAGCTAGTAAAGGAATAATAGCAAAGTACGGTTCCATGAATTATTACTGTACCAACACTCCTCTACCATCAACACATAACCGACATCTCAAAAAAAATCACCCGGCACCGATCATATGCATGCTTGCACATTGAGAGAAATGAGTTAGCGAGGACCACCTATTTAGTTATGTAGGATGTCCAGCTTTTACAATCGAACAACACGACAAACACCCAGATACAATCGATGGTAATCCTACGATCAGACTATACCCTGGAAGCGAAGAAGGAGTCAACTAAACTATCAGACCATGTTTTTATTGTACACATGCAACATAACTTTAGAAGTGCGAAAATTTTACTCTCCAAGATGTTTCTACATAGGTACCATAACATCAGTATTTCTAAGAAAACACACTACACCAAGAAAATTAAAATCAGGGAATATATGTGCACCATTTTCCAAATGTAATGCGTATAGATTGGCTAAGGGACAAGCAATTTTAATACTCCCTTCAATCCTTGTTACTTGTCGCTCAAAGGGATGTATCTAGCAGTATTTTAGTGCTAGATACATCCATTTGAGCGACAAGTAATATGGATTGGAGAGAGTAGTATTTTGTTAACTCGGAGTATATTTTTCTAGACTTAACCTTCCAGGTAAATGAAACAATGTTCATAAATCAAATTGTCTGTGCAATTCTATTTGCCTTCTTTTCAGGTACACAAGGCAGACTTTGTGATCCTTTGTATTGGGAGGTTCAGTGGTGTGCCCAACATACCTACATTTCCAGTTGGCAAAGGCCCAGAAGTGTTTGACGGGAAAGTGATCCACTCCATGGAGTACTCGAAAATGGGAGGCAAAAATGCTAGAGATATGATCAAGGACAAGCATGTGACTGTTATTGGCTACCTGAGATCAGCAGTAGACATTGCAAATGAGTGTGCCAACGTCAATGGTATGTAGACGATGCCACTTTCTTACAATATGATTATCTCCTTTCCTCTGGCATGAAGGTTGATATATCAAACTTAATTAGTGTTAAACCTAAGTGTTACAATATGTAGACGATTTCTGCTTTATTAAATGTGTCATTGTCTACCTTGGTTATAAAGTCTTGGGTTACATAGTTGCCTCAATAAAACAAAAATAGAAATGCTATGATTTTATTACTAATTGTTTATTTATTTTTTAGGTACCGAAAAACCATGCACGATGGTAGTACGAACAAAGAGTTGGAATATACCAGACTACTATGCTTGGGGCGTCCACATTTCAAATTTCTATCTCACCCGTTTTGCCGAACTACTTATTCACAAGCCTGGTGAAGGATTTCTCCTCAACATGTGGGCTACTGTCTTGACTCCACTGGTAGGGCTACATGTTATAATTTTTGTATTAAATTCTAATTGAACTTGTTTAAATGGTTTTGTTTTAGATTAAACCGATACATGCATGTGTTTTCCTTGTTTGTGTTGAGTAGAGGTTGATTTTTTCGAAGTTTGTTGAGAGCTACCACTCAATTGCAATGAGGAAGCATGACATGGTGCCTGACCATAGCTTTTTTGAGGGATTAGTGGCATGTGTAGCTGCCATTGCACCAAAGGATCATTACAAGAATCTGGAGGAAGGTAGCATCGTTCTTAAGAAGTCAAAAACATTCAGCTTTTGTGAAGAAGGTGTGCATTTTGAAGGTGAATGTACTCCAGTAAAGAGTGACATTGTTATCTTCGGAACCGGATTCAACGGTGATCAAAAGATCAAGGACATGTTCACATCAGAATACTTTCGGAGCATAGTCGTTGGCTCAACATCAACGACCGTGCCACTTTATAGGTAATCACCTCACTATATATGCACAATATTTATGTAGTTTGAACGTCTTGATTTTCAAGAGTACACTAATCCCTTATTTTAGGGAGTGCATCCATCCAAAGATTCCACAGCTCGCGGTCATCGGCTATTCCGAGAGCTTGACAAATATCTATACAACAGAGCTTATGTCCAAGTGGATATCACATTTTATGGATGGTGGTTTCAGATTGCCAAGTGTCAGAGAAATGCAGAGGGATGTCCTTGAATGGGAGAAGTTCATGAAGTGCTACTCTCGAGACTATTTCCGTAGGTCATGTGTTGGAATTGTTCATATATGGTACAATGATCAACTATGCCAGGACATGGGATGCAACCCAAGAAGGAAGAAGGGTTTTTTCTCTGAATTATTTGAGCCTTATGGTCCTTGTGATTATGTTAATCTTCACCCCAAGTAATAGTAGATCACATGTTTGCACACAATAAGTTTTCTACCAGATCCCTCATGTACACACATGTATAAGTTGTCTACCAGATCCCTCGTTGTTTACATACTTGCATGGTTACTTGTTATAATATTGTATGGTATTGTGCCAGGACATGTTCCTAGACATTAATTGTAGTCAGGTTAGTGGTTTGTTTGGTCCACTAATCTAGTGTAGTAATATCCAATGTCAAGGAAGAAATGAAACCATAGGCACAATTATACCATATAGTCATGCCTCTTAGAAATCCCTTATTGAAAGTATACTATATATGTAGAATTATATATAATGTTAGCTTATATTTTCTATTACTAATCCCTAGCTAATTGCACGTACGTATCTGCGAAACAGTAATAACAATACATATGTAAGATTTGAGTGACTGGAAATTTACTCACCTCAAAAAGATACAAAAGTATATAAACAAAGACTATGTCATCGTTTGAAATAGTGTTAGTCTCTTTATCCTTTGGTGGGATATATACTTACATTATCTTTTAGCAAAGACCACACACAACAATTCAAACTTGACTAGTGAAATAGAATAACAAAATTGTGATAGACTATAACCTCATGACATATTGCCTTATATATCCCAAATTTCACTAAGATGGTCAAATGTGGGTCCTCCGTACACATCCATCGTGGGTACCATCCGGTCGCGAATGAAGTCCAGCCGCACATAGAGGAAAGCCCACACTACCCTCCTGACACCGCCCAAGACTGTCGGACCAAGCCTAGCAGGCACCATCGCTGACGGAAGAGCGCCGCCAAAACCACGCCACCACCTCCACCGGCCAGGCCCACTATGGCAGAGGCGGCCACCCGCAGCCCACGCCGCCTGGAGAGAACCCGTCGCCACCACCTCGGGTGTGGAAAAACACTGCACTGCATGTCACATCACCACCGCACCTACACGCCAATGATGTCTACTATGCAATTTTATTCTTGTAGACACATGTTGGACCTCCAAGCATAGAGTTTTATAGGACAGTATCCCTCAAGCGGTTGACCTAAGGTTTATCAATCCATAGAAGGTGTAGGATGAAGATGGTCTCTCTCAAACAACCCTGCAACCAAATAATAAAAAGTCTCTTGTGTCCCCAACACACCAAATACAATGGAAAATTGTATAGGTGCACTAGTTTGGCGAAGAGATGGTGATACGAGTGTAATATTGATAGTAGATATTGATTTTTGTAGTGCGAACAATAAAAAACAGCAAGGTAGCAAGTAACAAAAGTGAGCACAAACGGTATTGCAATGATGGAAAACAAGGCCTAGGGTCCGTACTTTCGCTAGTGCAATCTCTCAATAGTGCTAATATAATTGGATCACATAACCACCCCTCTAAGTGCGCTGAAGAATCACTCCAAAGTTCCTATCTAGCGGAGAACATAGGAAGAAATTGTTGGTGGGGTACGAAACCACCTCAAAGTTATTCTTTCCGTTCGATCTATTCAAGAGTTCGTACTAAAATAACACAAAGCTATTTTTTTCGTTCGATCTATCCCAGAGTTCGTACTAGAATAACACAAGGTTATCTTTTCCGATCAATCTTTCAAGAGTTCGTACTAAGATAACACAAAGTTATCCTTCCCGGTCGATCTATCAAGAGTTCGTACTAAGATAACACCAAAACATATTCAGATTTGTAATACTCAATCCAACACAAAGAACCTCTAAGAGTGCCGCAAGATTTCTACCGGAGAAACAAAGACAAGAACGTGCATCAACCCCTATGCATAGATTACCCCAATGTCACTGCGAGAATCCGCGAGTTGAGTGCCAAAACATATATCAAGTGAATCAATACGATACCCCATTGTCACCACGAGTATTCAATTGCAAGACATATATCAAGTGTTCTCAAATCCATAAAAATATTCAATCCAAAGAGATCCCAAAGGGGAACTCAATTCATCACAATATAGAGAGGGGAAAACACCATATGATCCGACTATATTAACAAAGCCCGTGATACATCAAGATTGTGCATCTCAAGAACATGAGAGAGAGAGAGAGAGGTTAAACACATAGCTACTGGTACAAACCCTCAGCCCTGAGGGTGACTACTCCCTCCTCATCGTGGTGGCCGCCAGGATGATGAAGATGGCCACCGGAGATGATTCCCCCCTCCGTCAGGGTTCCAGAACAGGGTCTAGATTGGATCTTGTGGATACAGAGGCCTTGCGGCGGCGGAACTTCTGATCTAGGGTAACCCCGAAGAGTTTCAGAATATTTGGGAATTTATAGTGCAAAGAGGGGTTGTGCCCACCTCGGTGGCCTCCTGCACCCCCTCTTTGCACTATAAATTCCAAAATATTCTGAGCCCTGGTGGGTTGTGCCCCCCTCGGGGCACCCCCCAGGTGCAGCTTCAACCCATTGGGTGTCTTCTGACCCATAAAAAATCTCTAAAAATTTCGCGGTGTTTGGACTCCGTTTGATATTGATTTCCTGTGATGTAAAAAACAAGCAAAAAACAGCAACTGGCACTAGGCACTTGGTCAATAGGTTAGTCCCAAAAATGATATAAAGTTGTCATAAAATGATTGTAAAACACCCAAGAATGATAAAATAACAACATGAATACTTCATAAATTATAGATACGTTGGAGACGTATCAGCAAACCACGTTGTGGTACCTAGGGCCAATGCCATGCCTTGGCCCGGGGCCGTCGGGCCGCACCGACCCCACACACAAAGGGACGAAGAGGCCCCGCCACCGTCGGGCTTCGCTCGACCGCACCTTCTGGTGGAAGCAAGGGAGGAGGATGAGAAGCCCAGCAGTGATGATGTAGGGTTAGCTCCCAGTCACTATGATGGGTAACGTAGGAGGGGCGGTTCTGGTTAATGTTGCGGCATAGACTGCCGGTCAATCAACGCATGTTTTCCCCTTGATTTAAAATGACACTCCCCAATCCCCTTGATTCAAAATGACACTTCCCAATCCCCTTGATTAAAAATGACACTTCCCAAAGCCAAATCTTTGATTGGATATTTTTCAAAAGATGGCATGTATGCCCAATCATGCATCAATGGCAGCTATATTAAAGTTCAAGGACACAAGATAGGTAAGAAGTAATAAGAGGGCGTGAGATAATGGAAGAGGTCACTGTCCCAGCCTCTCCAGCAGCTCTATAAACTACAGAGTGTGCTAGTATGTGAAAACCTAGAGAGAGCAGCAAGGTAGTACATTTCTAGTGATGCATAGTTTCAAATTAAACCAAGCTTTATGAGATATATGGATAGGTCATATTCGCTTTACATGCTAGCAATGGAAACACCTCAAATTTTAAAGAATACACCAACAGGGGAGGAACCCCGTGACATTGTTTGAAGAGAGAATGTGAGACACATAATTCGACCTAAGAGAGATCGAACTCAGGTCGTCTGGGCGAAACCACATCGCCTCCACCACTGGGCTATGAGCCCGTCCACGGAAGACCTTAAATTTTGCATGCAAGAATAGGGATGCCTTAATTTTTTATCTCCATCATATATGTTAGCAAGCTAGCTAGGCTTGGGAGGCAATAGGGAACTAAGGCATGCAATCATAGGCTGCTTGTCCGGTTCTGGGCATTCAACCACGCAAGGTCTTTCAACACGATTGAAATCTCAATGCCGTGGTTAATTATTGTCACTCAAAAAGTCTCATCTTTGGAAGTAAAGTGTAGACATCAAGACCTAGAAAGAGCACCATATAGAAAAATACGGTGCGCAGGCGTTGCGAGGACCCCTGCCATTGGCAGTTCAAGGATGGGGATGCATGGCGTATTGACATATTTTCTCTTAGTCGGCGGATGCGGGGAAGAGAAGCTGGACATCATGCTCCTCCCCTTGCTCGACGGGGTTGGAATGAACGAAAAATTTGATAGCCCCAACACCTGGCTGCTGCAGCCCATCTGTCCTGCTCACCATGTCCTTGTCATCCGGTCATCCGGCGCCCAGCTTGAAGATTAGGGTCCATGCTTGTATGTGATCCGTTCCTTTAGAATCTGATCCAGCTTTGTGGGTTTGGATCTGGATAGCCCATTAATTTTAAGCTTTGGGTAGGAAGATACAAATATTGATGCGAAATTGGTTACTCCTAGTACACTTCGTCTTTAATTCTTTTTGCAGGAGATTCTACACAGGTGTAGTTCTGTCTGATGCAAGTGCATAAACAATCTTCTTGCCATGAAAAAACCGCACTCCCAGATGTAAACTTTGAATGGCTCATAGTGTTGTGATGGTGCCATCTGAAAATCAATCTAAAAATGAACAATGTTACTTGTATGAGAAAATAGATTGTGGTTCTTGTATTTATGTAATCATTATGTCATCGTAGTCTTTAACAATCATGATTTGTTTTCCAATATCTATTAGGAATTTTGAAGTATTGAATTCTTATTAAAAAAACAACGTGCCGTTTGGAACAAAGGAATGGCTTACCAAGATTCCTATGGAATGAGGCAATTCCAA
>NC_041383.1:56460798-56462212 GCF_002162155.2 Triticum dicoccoides
GACCCAAACCAACCTTCTTGAAGCTCAAACAAGACTATAAATAAGTAAATAAGTACATATGTGGTCATAATCTGTCATTATTCAGAGGCCATGCATCAACACCCGCATTTAATTTCCTTGGCAAGAGTATAACCATACTACCAAGTTATTCAGCAAAATAAATTTGGGTGGGACAAAGAAAGTCTAGGTCAGGAGAATAATGGAAAATAGGTAGGGCATGGTTGGCATTGATTAAAACGGTTTGAGAAATCCAAGTACACTGCCAATGCGAACGTTAATTATGGGACGGCATAGGGCATATTCAGAATGAATATAATCCTAGTAAGCTCGAACCCAAAAAGGATAAATGCATCTTCATAGGTCACCCAAAACAGTTGGGTATACCTCCTAATTCAGATCCGGAAGCAAAAGTAATTGTTTCTAGAAATGGGTCCTTTCTCGAGGAAAAGTTTCTCTCGAAAGAATTGAGTGGGAGGATGGTGGAGACTTGATGAGGTTATTGAACCATCACTTCAACTAGTGTGTAGCAGGGCACAAGAAGTTGTTCCTATGGCGCCTACACCAATTGAAGTGGAAGCCGATGATAGTGATCATGAAACTTCAGATCAAGTCACTACCAAACCTCGTAGGTCGACAAGGATGCGTACTAGTTCAGAGTGGTATGTAATCCTGTCTTAGAGGTCATGTTGCTAGACAACAATGAACCTACGAGCTATGGAGAAGCGATGGTGGGCCCGGATTCCGATGACTGGCTCGAGGCCATAAAATCCGAGAGAGGATCCATGTATGAAAACAAAGTATAGACTTTGGAAAAACTACTTGATGGTCGTAAGGCTGTTGGGTCAGATGGATTTTAAAAGGAAGACGGACAATGATGGTAAGTTTCACCATTAAGAAAGCTCGACTTGTCGCTAAGATGTTTTCCGACAAGTTCAAGGAGTTGACTATGATGAGACTTTCTCACGCGTAACGATGCTAAGAGTCTGTTGGAATTATATTAGCAGTTACTGCATTATTTATGAAATCTTGCAGATAGGATGTCAAAACATTGTTTCCTCGACAATTTACTTGAGGAAAGGTTGTATGTGATACAACCAGAAGGTTTTTTCAATCCTAAAAGATGCTAACAAGTATGCAAAGCTCCAGCAATCCTTCTAAGGATTGGAGTAAGCATCACGGAGTTGGAATATACGCTTTGATGAGATAATCAAAGATTTTGGGTTTATACAAAGTTTATGAGAAACTTGTATTTCCAAAGAAGTGAGTGGGAGCACTATAGAATTTCTGATGAGTATATGTTGTTGACATATTATCAGAAATGATGTAGAGTTTCTGGAAAGCATATAGGGTTATTCGAAAAGTGTTTTTCAATGGAAAACCTGGATTAAGCTACTTGAACATTGAGCATCAAGAT
>NC_041383.1:56462222-56468255 GCF_002162155.2 Triticum dicoccoides
GGGTAATATTTTCCTAATAGTGTCTCTCGGTACATCAAGAATAGCTCCAGGATTTTTTAACCAAGTAGATCAATTACTAAATCTAGAGAACGCCTACAGATTAGCCATGTTCAACAACTAAGCAGATAACTAGATATCTCCAGGCTTTACAAACTACTCCCTCCATTCCATATTAACTGTCGCTGATTTAGTACAAAGTCGTACTAAATCAATGCAACTAATATGAAACAGAGGGAGTAGTAAATAGGAGGCAGGCGACGTACATATCAACAATTGTTTACAGTGTGAAAATGCATACATATCTACCCAGCATTGTTTAGAAAAACATTGCCATTTATTTGTCAATTACCGGCTAGCTGCTCACATGGTTGGAAACATTGTGATTTATGTCTGGTGGAGTAAGGGCATGTATGTAATGTTGCCAGTTTGAATCTCTTGTTGCATGCATTTCTGCCCTCTTCCCTTCCTCGTACGCACGCTATCTTGAAGAACTGACTGAGATGAGCCATCACATATCTCGTTTCAGTACTAGCAGGGACCGGATTGTCGCAATTGAAGAAGCAGCCTCACCAGTGGACTCTTTACTTATCTAGTAAAATTCAGAACAAAACAAGTCAATCCCCAGTTGCGTATCACATGGCAGAAGCAGCATTATATGAAATTAACCTAACCAAGGAAGGAAGCTCAAATCAAATAAAACTAGAAATCTAACTTGAGAATAAATAAAAGGCAATCCATAATTTCATTAGCACATTGCATAAACGACTTGTCAAATTAACCCACAACACTTAAGACAGACTATCAAGAAACTAAGTTATATGGCCACACACACACACACACACACACACGGTTTTTTCAGAAATCTAACTTGAAGCCCAGGCTTTCACAAGTTAATTGGTTGAACAGAAACCAATCTCAGTTTGTTTCAAAGGGAAAACAACATAAACAACCAGAATGAACAAGTGCGGACATACATGGTTAACTGGTTTAAAATAAAAGAATTGGGTGAGTGCGGCGAGAAGAATAATGTTTGTCTACTAGTGCTACCAGTAGCGCTAGAACATGAAGCAGAACCACATGATTATGCACAACCATCAGCGACTCTACAAAGCCTAGGTTTTTTTGGTCATTTGCAACTTATAGCACACTATGAGCCGCGAATACAAAATTGACACTTTGAGCCAGTATAGAGAGTATAAAGAAGGTGACACTTCCATCCTTAACATCAGAATGTTATGTTGCACAAGCGCAACAGTAAAACAATAAGACCCAAGGCATATTTCAAAGAGCCTTGCCCTGACCGACAGTTAGTTTCCTGTTTGACAAGGAATAGTCGACCCAAACCAACCTTCTTGAAGCTCAAACAAGACTATAAATAAGTAAATAAGTACATATGTGGTCATAATCTGTCATTATTCAGAGGCCATGCATCAACACCCGCATTTAATTTCCTTGGCAAGAGTATAACCATACTACCAAGTTATTCAGCAAAATAAATTTGGGTGGGACAAAGAAAGTCTAGGTCAGGAGAATAATGGAAAATAGGTAGGGCATGGTTGGCATTGATTAAAACGGTTTGAGAAATCCAAGTACACTGCCAATGCGAACGTTAATTATGGGACGGCATAGGGCATATTCAGAATGAATATAATCCTAGTAAGCTCGAACCCAAAAAGGATAAATGCATCTTCATAGGTCACCCAAAACAGTTGGGTATACCTCCTAATTCAGATCCGGAAGCAAAAGTAATTGTTTCTAGAAATGGGTCCTTTCTCGAGGAAAAGTTTCTCTCGAAAGAATTGAGTGGGAGGATGGTGGAGACTTGATGAGGTTATTGAACCATCACTTCAACTAGTGTGTAGCAGGGCACAAGAAGTTGTTCCTATGGCGCCTACACCAATTGAAGTGGAAGCTGATGATAGTGATCATGAAACTTCAGATCAAGTCACTACCAAACCTCGTAGGTCGACAAGGATGCGTACTAGTTCAGAGTGGTATGTAATCCTGTGTTAGAGGTCATGTTGCTAGACAACAATGAACCTACGAGCTATGGAGAAGCGATGGTGGGCCCGGATTCCGATGACTGGCTCGAGGCCATAAAATCCGAGAGAGGATCCATGTATGAAAACAAAGTATAGACTTTGGAAAAACTACTTGATGGTCGTAAGGCTGTTGGGTCAGATGGATTTTAAAAGGAAGACGGACAATGATGGTAAGTTTCACCATTAAGAAAGCTCGACTTGTCGCTAAGATGTTTTCCGACAAGTTCAAGGAGTTGACTATGATGAGACTTTTTCACGCGTAACGATGCTAAGAGTCTGTTGGAATTATATTAGCAGTTACTGCATTATTTATGAAATCTTGCAGATAGGATGTCAAAACATTGTTTCCTCGACAATTTACTTGAGGAAAGGTTGTATGTGATACAACCAGAAGGTTTTTTCAATCCTAAAAGATGCTAACAAGTATGCAAAGCTCCAGCAATCCTTCTAAGGATTGGAGTAAGCATCACGGAGTTGGAATATACGCTTTGATGAGATAATCAAAGATTTTGGGTTTATACAAAGTTTATGAGAAACTTGTATTTCCAAAGAAGTGAGTGGGAGCACTATAGAATTTCTGATGAGTATATGTTGTTGACATATTATCAGAAATGATGTAGAGTTTCTGGAAAGCATATAGGGTTATTCGAAAAGTGTTTTTCAATGGAAAACCTGGATTAAGCTACTTGAACATTGAGCATCAAGATTTATAAGGATAGATCAAAAACGCTTAATAGTACTTTCAAATGAACACATACCGTGAAAAGATTTTGAAGGAGTTCAAAATAGATCGGCAAAGAAGGAGTTCTTGGTTGTGTTATAAGGTGTGATTATTGAGTAAGACTCAAGACCTGACCACGACAGAATAGAGAGAAAGGACGAAGGTCGTCCCCTATGCTTTAGACGTAGGCTCTATAGTATGCTATGCTATGTACCGCACCTGAAGTGTGCCTTGCCATGAGTCAGTCAAGGGGTACAAGTGTGATCCAGGAATGGATCACAGGTCAACGGTCATGGTTATCCTTAGTAACTAGTGCACGAAGGAATTTTCTCGATTATGGAGGTGGTAAAAGAGTTCGTCGTAAAGGGTTACGTCGATGCAAACTTTGACACTAATCCGGATGATTCTGAGTAGTAAACTGGATTCGTATAGTAGAACAGTTATTTGGAATAGCTCGAAATAGAGCGTGGTAGCTGCATCTACAAGATGACATAGAGATTTCTAACGCACACACGGATCTGAAAGGTTCAGACCCGTTGACTAATAACCTCTCTCACAAGCGAGATATGATCAAACCCCATGGGTGTTGAATTCATTACAATCACATAGTGATGTGAACTAGATTATTGACTCTAGTGCAAGTGGGAGACTGTTGGAAATATGCCCTAGAGGCAATAATAAAATGGTTATTATTGTATTTCCTTGTTCATGATAATTGTCTATTGTTCATGCTATAATTGTATTAACTGGAAATTGTAATACATGTGTGAATACATAGACCACAACATGTCCCTAGTGAGCCTCTAATTGACTAGCTCGTTGATCAATAGATGGTTATGGTTTCCTGACCATGGACATTGGATGTCATTGATAACGGGATCACATCATTAGGAGAATGATGTGATGGAGAAGACCCAATCCTAAGCATAGCACAAGATCGTGTAGTTCGTTTGCTAAAGCTTTTCTAATGTCAAGTATCATTTCCTTAGACCATGAGATTGTGTAACTCCCGGATACCGTAGGAGTGCTTTGGGTGTACCAAACGTTACAACGTAACTGGGTGGCTATAAAGGTACACTATAGGTATCTCCAAAAGTGTCTGTTGGGTTGGCACAAATCGAGACTGAGATTTGTCACTCCGTATGACGGAGAGGTATCTCTGGGCCCACTCGGTAGTGCATCATCATAATGAGCTCAATGTGACTAAGTAGTTAGTCATGGGATCATGCATTACGGAACGAGTAAATTGACTTGCCGGTAACGAGATTGAACGAGGTATTGGGATACCGACGATCAAATCTCGGGCAAGTAACGTAATTGACAAAGGGAATTGTATAAGGGATTGATTGAATCCTCGACATCGTGGTTCACCTGATGAGATCATTGTGGAACATGTGGGAGCCAACATGGATATCCAGCTCCCGCTGTTTGTTATTGGCCGGAGAGATGTCTCGGTCATGTCTGCATGATTCCCGAACCCGTAAGGTCTACACACTTAAGGTTCGGTGACGCTAGAGTTGTTATGGGAATTAGTATGTGGTTACCGAATGTTGTTCGGAGTCCCGGATGAGATCCCAGATGTGACGAGGAGTTCCGAAATGGTCCGACGATGAAGATCGATATATTGGACGAAGGGTATTTGTGTTCGGAAGTGTTCCGGGGGTACCAGGCTATGGCCAGCATGACCGAAAGGTGTTTCGGGAGGCCCGGCAAGTGTTGGAGGGCCTCATGGGCCAAAGGGGAAGGGGAAAAGCAGCCCACTAAGGGGTGGTGCGCCCCCCACACCCTTTCCCACGTTAGTTGGGGAGGTGGGGCGCCTCCACCTGGTTTGGGAGGCAATCCTCCACCTGCTTGGCTTGGGGGGCAAGTCTCCATGTATGATCCTGGTAGCTAGGCTTGGGAGGCAATAGGGATCCAACGCATGCAAATCTTGGAGCATCGTGTGTTGCGCACATCCAAACACCCACGGCCAGCGAGCAGGACATGCAAAAGCTATCTCCAAACGGAAACAACCGATTGTTCGATCAAAGGGAGCATTAAGGAGTCAGATTGTCATGGTGATACGGGTGCATCAGTGTCCAGGCCAGGAGCCTCTGGGCCGGATGATGCCACGGCTAACTCAACAGCCTGTTATTCATTTTCTCAAAAAAAAAACCTGTTATTCATTTAATTCTTCGATTAAATTAGATTGTGAGTAAATTTTGTCTCTTTTTTTTAACGAGTTACAACTTGTTATGCTCTGAGTTCTATTATATAAGAAGACAACGATTTCTTTTTTTGAACAGGGCACAACCCCCTTCCATTATATAAGCATAATGAAAATACAACCATTCGTCCTCCGACCAAGTTTAAAGAAAACAAAGAAAAGGGAAAGCGAGTTCAGTGCATCGCCAGAAAACCCACTGCAAGTGTCCGTCGTCGAAACACTTGCTATAGGGCGAAAACCCGACGGCACCTATCAGCAAACTACCCAAAAGGCAGGAAGAGTTCAAGCGGGTTTAGGGGACGCTCACAAGGGAGCATATATAGGCAACCAAACTACATACACAGAAGCAGTAACCAGCAAACCCAAAGTCTACAAGGCAAAAGACTACGAACGATGCAGCCAGTGAAGCTTCGGGTCTCCGTCGTGTCATCAGCACCTGCATAAATTCTCATCATAGTCGCTGTGTTGTTCCAGCTGAGCGGCCGCGCACCACATACCATTGCTTCCCGATCCTCACCTTTCAGCAATCCTGCCCAGAGAAATACACAAGCAGAAAACACCACATGAAACAGAGACCTGGGCATTTTAATTCAAAGGTTGCTTTGTTACAGCAATTCTAGATTTCCCAACACACTGCAGCAAGACCAAATGTATAGAATTTGGCTCCATCCGGCAATAAAACAAAACATCATGAGTAATACTGCCAAATTTTATTTGGACGGAGATTAGTACCCAAAACTGAGCCAACAGTATGCCATGCTACTCTGGCTACTCGGTAAAGGAAGAATAGATGTTGAGAGGTCTCTCTATCATTGCAAAACGAGCATTTTGGGTTACCAGCCCAATTGCGCATGGTCATCACGTCTCTAGTCAGCACTGCGTCTTGAAATAATTGCCAAAGAAAAATCTAAATTTTCAGAGGTATCCTTGCATTCCAAATCCATCTGAAATCATAACCCACAGTGTTTTAAATTGTTTCAAGGTATTCGTACACAAACTTGGTAGTAAAGCTCTTTCTAGGGCCCAAACCCCACCTGATCTGGTCAGGCAACTCATTTATTAAG
>NC_041383.1:56468781-56469156 GCF_002162155.2 Triticum dicoccoides
GCATCTCTACCCACTCCTCCAACAAAGGGGGGTGAAGACGTCTATGAAAGGAAACTGTCAATGTTGATCACCCCTCATTCAGAGACAATGAATCTTGTATATTGCAAATGTTGAACAGCAAAGGAAACTTAATACACAAGGAGGCATTATTGTTCAAAAGATCCGTCCACAACCTGGCAATGTTGTGAGAGTTCAGCATGATTTTTCTACGAGTGTGGATCTGGTGACCACGGGGTTCGGTGCCCCACTTTTGTGGTTCGTTGGATGCCAATCCGACGGTGAGGCCCTAAGTAAGTATACCAGTTCATAATAGCATGAAATAGGTAAAGAAGCTTCATTGTGGTACATATGTTGCAGCCTTGCAGGAGCTGGTAC
>NC_041383.1:56469628-56483717 GCF_002162155.2 Triticum dicoccoides
CTGCATGTACGGTACCCCACAAGTTAGATGGGAGATAGCTGCTACGTGTACTGGCAATCTGACTTGCATATCTATCATCTACTGGCCCTATAAATTTTTGCAAGCGAACCTGCATTTTGCAAGATTATTTTGTAAGAAAATTTATGCAACAAAAATTTGCAAGAGGATATGCATTTTGCAAGTAAACTGTGTAAGAAGAATTTTGCAAGAAAAAAATTGCAAGGGAATCTTCTGCTGCGTTTGCAAGAACAATACGTTCGGAAAATTTTGCAAGAAAAATTCATATATATTACCGGGCAAAACATACCATATTATCGCACCAAAAAACTCTCTGTTGAACGGTTGAAGCTACTCCATATAGCCCTGCACGTGTGCTAGAGTCCTAGCCAAAGCATTGCTCGTTACTCTTGCTGCATGCATCTATTGCATTCACTTGTCTAGCTTCTGGCTTGCTACCATGACTCTCCTATTTGTACTTCTGCTTCAGATGAATGTACAATACCAATGACGGTTTTTAAGGGGTCACCGTTGGATGGTATGGGGTGAATGAACGGTAGATAGAGGGATGGGGCAGTGCACCCATGGACACCGGATGATTTCTGTTTTTCTGCCGGCCATATAGTACTTTTTTACGTTCAGAATAGCTTTCCACGCGGAAGAGAGCCTTAAGTTACAATGAGAAGAGCTAAATGAACTAGATGATACCCCGCATGTTTAGGAGAGTCATCCCACTAATTTATATAGGAGTCATCCTAATAATATAGTGAAAACAATCTCTAATATGGTCATCCCACTAATAATGTAGTGGATGACTCTCCTAGGTTGGTATATACTCAATTAGTGGGATGACTAAAAGATAGAGAAATAGACGTTTACACAATAATAAGAAGGTAGGGTTTCCGCCTCCTGTCAGTGGCGCAGCCAATCTGCCACGTCTCCTGTGGCCTTAGGGCCATGGGTGCTTGCTGGATCCTGGCCCTTGCCGGCAGGAGGGTTCCGTTTTTAGGTGCTTTTTCAAGTTTTGTTAGGGTAGACAGCGACGGCTTCTTGAAGATGGAATAAGGTTCTCCCTGCCTAGCCCCCGTCTCGGTGGTGCGTCTAGTATCGTTGGAGGGCGTGTGAAGGTGTGTCTCCGGCGGACCTTGCGGGATTTGGTTGGTGGTTGTCTATGGTGGATCTGCACGGATCCGTTCTTTGTTCGTCTTTGTTCTAGTGTCCTTAGGTTGGATCCTTCCGATCTAAGCTTCTCTTCATCAGCGGCGGTGGTTGTTCTGACGGTCCTATCGGCCTTAACGCGACTACTTCCCGACTGTCTACTACAACAAGTTGTGTCCGGCTTTGGCAAGGGAGGAGTGATGAAGGTGGTGCGCCTTCAGCTCACTTCAGTGCTTGTAGTCGTCGCTAGGTGGTCTATAAATCTGAATGTTTTATTATTTTTAATGTTCGTTGTACTCACATGATTGAAAATGAATAGATTGGAAGGTTCTCGAAAAAAAATAATGGGACGGCTATATTACAGTCTAAATTAGTGGGATGATCTTAATTTATTTATATCCAATAATATAGTGAAAAATAAAATCTCTTCACGATATATAAGATATTTTCTTAACACCGGTGGTTCTGGATCCAGCGTACAAGCCATCGAAAGAGACGGCGGCAATAGTGCGACGAGGACAACTCGTTCATTATGCCACCAGCCCAACACAGAGCTTGATTAGCTATCAACACCACCACGCTTAGCCATCACAGCGGAACGCCATTCTCAGCGTGAGTCCGTGACACCGTCGCACGCACACAACAAGGTCAGCCATGGACAAGAAGAGGGTGGCCATCGTCGGCGCCGGCCTGAGTGGCCTGGCGGCGTGCAAGCACCTGCTGGAGCGCGGCTGCCGGCCGACCGTCTTCGAGGCGGACACCGTCCTCGGCCGCGTGTGGGCGCACGCACCAGAGTGCACCAGGCTCCAGACGCCACGGCCCATGTTCCAGTACTCCGACTTCCCGTGGCCGGAGTCTGTCACGGAGGTGTTCCCGGACCACCGCCAGGTCGCCGACTACCTCGACGCCTACGCACGCCACTTCGGCGTGCTCGACTGCATCAGGTTCGGCCGCAGGGTGGTCGGGATGGAGTATGTGGGCGTCGGCGAGGAGGAGGTGGCGGCGTGGGAGGACTGGGCTGGGTGCGGCGAGGCGTTTGGTTCCGGCGACGGCGAGTGGCAGCTCACGGTGGCCGACGTCGACGGTCTCATGGAGGTAAGGGCCCAACCAGTTTGCACATACTTCCAAGGTACGTATATACTGTGTGTGCCCCTGCTTACACGGCACCATTGGTGCGCTCAGAACAGCACACTGCACTGTCGGATGTCGGTGATATTGATCCGTTTGCCTTTATTTGATGATGATAATATGCTGCACCTACTAATTTGATTTCTCGGCACATGAACGTCACACTCACACATGGAGGTGCCACCTACTCCCCAAAAAATGGCATGTGACCACTGGATGTGAATAAATCAACATCTACTTTTCTGATCTTCTGACTTCAAGTGATACTCCATGTACTCCCTCCGTCCGGAAATACTTGTCATCAAAATGGATTAAAATAGATGTATCTATAACTAAAATACATCTAGATAATCCATTTCAATGACAAGTATTTCCGGACGGAGAGTACTAGTAACCTCTCATCTTTGAAGTTCTAGATTGAAGCTTGGGTGACCACTAGCCTTCAGAATCTCAGGGAAAAAACTAGGAGCAGGAATCAAAGATTTTTGTTTACTAGTTACTATAGGGCAACAGCCCTACAGTCCTGTATTCTAGATTTTTTTTCCAGGCTTGTTTAAATCCGCTCCCACCGGTAGTCGAACCCAGGATTTGGGGTGCTACTGAGGTCACTGCAACCACGAATTCCTAGCTAGTAAGGGAATAATAGCAAAGTACGGTTCCATGAATTATTACTGTACCAACACTCCTCTACCATCAACACATAACCGGCATCTCAAAAAAAATCACCCGGCACCGATCATATGCATGCTTGCACGTTGAGAGAAATGAGTTAGCGAGGACCACCTATTTAGTTATGTAGGATGTCCAGCTTTTACAATCGAACAACACGACAAACACCCAGATACAATCGATGGTAATCCTACGATCAGACTATACCCTGGAAGCGAAGGAGTCAACTAAACTATCAGACCATGTTTTTATTGTACACATGCAACATAACTTTAGAAGTGCGAAAATTTTACTCTCCAAGATGTTTCTACATAGGTACCATAACATCAGTATTTCTATGAAAACACGCTACACCAAGAAAATTAAAATCAGGGAATATATGTGCACCATTTTCCAAATGTAATGCGTATAGATTGGCTAAGGGACAAGCAATTTTAATACTCCCTTCGATCCTTGTTACTTGTCGCTCAAAGGGATTTATCTAGCAGTATTTTAGTGCTAGATACATCCATTTGAGCGACAAGTAATATGGATTGGAGAGAGTAGTATTTTGTTAACTCGGAGTATATTTTTCTAGACTTAACCTTCCAGGTAAATGAAACAATGTTCATAAATCAAATTGTCTGTGCAATTCTATTTGCCTTCTTTTCAGGTACACAAGGCAGACTTTGTGATCCTTTGTATTGGGAGGTTCAGTGGTGTGCCCAACATACCTACATTTCCAGTTGGCAAAGGCCCAGAAGTGTTTGACGGGAAAGTGATCCACTCCATGGAGTACTCGAAAATGGGAGGCAAAAATGCTAGAGATATGATCAAGGACAAGCATGTGACTGTTATTGGCTACCTGAGATCAGCAGTAGACATTGCAAATGAGTGTGCCAACGTCAATGGTATGTAGACGATGCCACTTTCTTACAATATGATTATCTCCTTTCCTCTTGCATGAAGGTTGATATATCAAACTTAATTAGTGTTAAACCTAAGTGTTACAATATGTAGACGATTTCTGCTTTATTAAATGTGTCATTGTCTACCTTGGTTATAAAGTCTTGGGTTACATAGTTGCCTCAATAAAACAAAAATAGAAATGCTATGATTTTATTACTAATTGTTTATTTATTTTTTAGGTAACGAAAAACCATGCACGATGGTAGTACGAACAAAGAGTTGGAATATACCAGACTACTATGCTTGGGGCGTCCACATTTCAAATTTCTATCTCACCCGTTTCGCCGAACTACTTATTCACAAGCCTGGTGAAGGCTTTCTCCTCAACATGTTGGCTACTGTCTTGACTCCACTGGTAGGGCTACATGTTATAATTTTTGTATTAAATTCTAATTGAACTTGTTTAAATGGTTTTGTTTTAGATTAAACCGATACATGCATGTGTTTTCCTTGTTTGTGTTGAGTAGAGGTTGATTTTTTCGAAGTTTGTTGAGAGCTACTACTCAATTGCAATGAGGAAGCATGACATGGTGCCTGACCATAGCTTTTTTGAGGGATTAGTGGCATGTGTAGCTGCCATTGCACCAAAGGATCATTACAAGAATCTGGAGGAAGGTAGCATCGTTCTTAAGAAGTCAAAACATTCAGCTTTTGTGAAGAAGGTGTGCATTTTGAAGGTGAATGTACTCCAGTAAAGAGTGACATTGTTATCTTCGGAACCGGATTCAACGGTGATCAAAAGATCAAGGACATGTTCACATCAGAATACTTTCGGAGCATAGTCGTTGGCTCAACATCAACGACCGTGCCACTTTATAGGTAATCACCTCGCTATATATGCACAATATTTATGTAGTTTGAACGTCTTGATTTTGAAGAGTACACTAATCCCTTATTTTAGGGAGTGCATCCATCCAAAGATTCCACAGCTCGCGGTCATCGGCTATTCCGAGAGCTTGACAAATATCTATACAACAGAGCTTATGTCCAAGTGGATATCACATTTTATGGATGGTGGTTTCAGATTGCCAAGTGTCAGAGAAATGCAGAGGGATGTCCTTGAATGGGAGAAGTTCATGAAGCGCTACTCTCGAGACTATTTCCGTAGGTCATGTGTTGGAATTGTTCATATATGGTACAATGATCAACTATGCCAGGACATGGGATGCAACCCAAGAAGGAAGAAGGGTTTTTTCTCTGAATTATTTGAGCCTTATGGTCCTTGTGATTATGTTAATCTTCACCCCAAGTAATAGTAGATCACATGTTTGCACACAATAAGTTTTCTACCAGATCCCTCATGTACACACATGTATAAGTTGTCTACCAGATCCCTCGTTGTTTACATACTTGCATGGTTACTTGTTATAATATTGTATGGTATTGTGCCAGGACATGTTCCTAGACATTAATTGTAGTCGGGTTGGTGGTTTGTTTGGTCCACTAATCTAGTGTAGTAATATCCAATGTCAAGGAAGAAATGAAACCATAGGCACAATTATACCATATAGTCATGCCTCTTAGAAATCCCTTATTGAAAGTATACTATATATGTAGAATTATATATAATGTTAGCTTATATTTTCTATTACTAATCCCTAGCTAATTGCACGTACGTATCTACGAAACAGTAATAACAATACATATGTAAGATTTGAGTGACTGGAAATTTACTCACCTCAAAAAGATACAAAAGTATATAAACAAAGACTATGTCATCGTTTGAAATAGTGTTAGTCTCTTTATCCTTTGGTGGGATATATACTTACATTATTTTTTAGCAAAGACCACACACAACAATTCAAACTTGACTAGTGAAATAGAATAACAAAATTGTGATAGACTATAACCTCATGACATATTGCCTTATATATCCCAAATTTCACTAAGATGGTCAAATGTGGGGCCTCCGTACACATCCATCGTGGGTACCATCCGGTCGCGAATGAAGTCCAGCCGCACATAGAGGAAAGCCCACACTACCCTCCCGACACCGCCCAAGACTGTCGGACCAAGCCTAGCAGGCACCATCGCTGACGGAAGAGCGCCGCCAAAACCACGCCACCACCTCCACCGGCCAGGCCCACTATGGCAGAGGCGGCCACCCGCAGCCCGCGCCGCCTGGAGAGAACCCGTCGCCACCACCTCAGGTGTGGAAAAACACTGCACTGCATGTCACATCACCACCGCACCTACACGCCAATGATGTCTACTATGCAATTTTATTCTTGTAGACACATGTTGGACCTCCAAGCATAGAGTTTTGTAGGACAGTAGCAATTTTCCCTCAAGTGGATGACCTAAGGTTTATCAATCCATAGGAGGTGTAGGATGAAGATGGTCTCTCTCAAACAACCCTGCAACAAATAATAAAAAGTCTCTTGTGTCCCCAACACACCAAATACAATGGGAAATTGTATAGGTGCACTAGTTTGGCGAAGAGATGGTGATATGAGTGTAATATTGATAGTAGATATTGATTTTTGTAGTGCGAACAATAAAAAACAGCAAGGTAGCAAGTAACAAAAGTGAGCACAAACGGTATTGCAATGATGGAAAACAAGGCCTAGGGTCCGTACTTTCGCTAGTGCAATCTCTCAATAGTGCTAATATAATTGGATCACATAACCACCCCTCTATGTGCGCTGAAGAATCACTCCAAAGTTCCTATCTAGCGGAGAACATAGGAAGAAATTGTTGGTGGGGTACGAAACCACCTCAAAGCTATTCTTTCCGTTCGATCTATTCAAGAGTTCGTACTAAAATAACACAAAGCTATTTTTTTCGTTCGATCTATCCTAGAGTTCGTACTGGAATAACACAAGGTTATCTTTTCCGATCGATCTTTCAGGAGTTCGTACTAAGATAACACAAAGTTATCCTTCCCGATCGATCTATCAAGAGTTCGTACTAAGATAACACCAAAACATATTCAGATTTGTAATACTCAATCCAACACAAAGAACCTCTAAGAGTGCCCCAAGATTTCTACCGGAGAAACAAAGACAAGAACGTGCATCAACCCTTATGCATAGATTACCCCAATGTCACTGCGAGAATCCGCGAGTTGAGTGCCAAAACATATATCAAGTGAATCAATACGATACCCCATTGTCACCACGAGTATTCAATTGCAAGACATATATCAAGTGTTCACAAATCCATAAAAATATTCAATCCAAAGAGATCCCAAAGGGGAACTCAATTCATCACAAGATAGAGAGGGGAAAACACCATATGATCCGACTATATTAACAAAGCCCGTGATACATTAAGATTGTGCATCTCAAGAACATGAGAGAGAGAGAGAGGTTAAACACATAGCTACTGGTACAAACCCTCAGCCCTGAGGGTGACTACTCCCTCCTCATCGTGGTGGCCGCCGGGATGATGAAGATGGCCACCGGAGATGATTCCCCCCTTCGGCAGGGTGCCGGAACAGGGTCTAGATTGGATCTTGTGGATACAGAGGCCTTGCGGCGGCGGAACTTCTGATCTAGGGTAACCCCGAAGAGTTTCAGAATATTTGGGAATTTATAGTGCAAAGAGGGGTTGTGCCCACCTCGGTGGCCTCCTGCACCCCCTCTTTGCACTATAAATTCCCAAATATTCTGAGCCCTGGTGGGTTGTGCCCCCATCGGGGCACCCCCCAGGTGCAGCTTCAGCCCATTGGGTGTCTTCTGACCCATAAAAAATCTCTAAAAAATTTCGCGGTGTTTGGACTTCGTTTGATATTGATTTCCTGTGATGTAAAAAACAAGCAAAAAACAGCAACTGGCACTAGGCACTTGGTCAATAGGTTAGTCCCAAAAATGATATAAAGTTGTCATAAAATGATTGTAAAACACCCAAGAATGATAAAATAACAACATGAATACTTCATAAATTATAGATACGTTGGAGACGTATCAGCAAACGACGTTGTGGTACCTAGGGCCAATGCCATGCCTTGGCCCGGGGCCGTCGGGCCGCACCGACCCCACACACAAAGGGACGAAGAGGCCCCGCCACCGTCGGGCTTCGCTCGACCGCACCTTCTGGTGGAAGCAAGGGAGGAGGAGGAGAAGCCCAGCAGTGATGATGTAGGGTTAGCTCCCAGTCACTATGATGGGTAACGTAGGAGGGGCGGTTCTGGTTAATGTTGCGGCATAGACTGCCGGTCAATCAACGCATGTTTTCCCCTTGATTTAAAATGACACTCCCCAATCCCCTTGATTTAAAATGACACTTCCCAATCCCCTTGATTAAAAATGACACTTCCCAAAGCCAAATCTTTGATTGGATATTTTTCAAAAGATGGCATGTATGCCCAATCATGCATCAATGGCAGCTATATTAAAGTTCAAGGACACAAGATAGGTAAGAAGTAATAAGAGGGCGTGAGATAATGGAAGAGGTCACTGTCCCAGCCTCTGCAGCAGCTCTATAAACTACAGAGTGTGCTAGTATGTGAAAACCTAGAGAGAGCAGCAAGGTAGTACATTTCTAGTGATGCATAGTTTCAAATTAAACCAAGCTTTATGAGATATATGGATAGGTCATATTCGCTTTACATGCTAGCAATGGAAACACCTCAAATTTTAAAGAATACACCAACAGGGGAGGAACCCCGTGGCATTGTTTGAAGAGAGAATGTGAGACACATAATTCGACCTAAGAGAGATCGAACTCAGGTCGTCTGGGCGAAACCACAGCGCCACCACCACTGGGCTATGAGCCCGTCCACGGAAGACCTTAAATTTTGCATGCAAGAATAGGGATGCCTTAATTTTTTATCTCCATCATATATGTTAGCAAGCTAGCTAGGCTTGGGAGGCAATAGGGAACTAAGGCATGCAATCATAGGCTGCTTGTCCGGTTCTGGGCATTCAACCACGCAAGGTCTTTCAACACGATTGAAATCTCAATGCCGTGGTTAATTATTGTCACTCAAAAAGTCTCATCTTTAGAAGTAAAGTGTAGACATCAAGACCTAGAAAGAGTACCATATAGAAAAATACGGTGCGCCGGCGTTGCGAGGACCCCTGCCAATGGCAGTTCAAGGATGGGGATGCATGGCGTATTGACATATTTTCTCTCAGTCGGCGGATGCGGGGAAGAGAAGCTGGACATCATGCTCCTCCCCTTGCTCGACGGGGTTGGAATGAACGAAAAATTTGATAGCCCCAACACCTGGCTGCTGCAGCCCATCTGTCCTGCTCACCATGTCCTTGTCATCCGGTCATCCGGCGCCCAGCTTGAAGATTAGGGTCCATGCTTGTATGTGATCCGTTCCTTTAGAATCTGATCCAGCTTTGTGGGTTTGGATCTGGATAGCCCATTAATTTTAAGCTTTGGGTAGGAAGATACAAATATTGATGCGAAATTGGTTACTCCTAGTACACTTCGTCTTTAATTCTTTTTGCAGGAGATTCTACACAGGTGTAGTTCTGTCTGATGCAAGTGCATAATCAATCTTCTTGCCATGAAAAAACCGCACTCCCAGATGTAAACTTTGAATGGCTCATAGTGTTGTGATGGTGCCATCTGAAAATCAATCTAAAAATGAACAATGTTACTTGTATGAGAAAATAGATTGTGGTTCTTGTATTTATGTAATCATTATGTCATCGTAGTCTTTAACAATCATGATTTGTTTTCCAATATCTATTAGGAATTTTGAAGTATTGAATTCTTATTAAAAAAACAACGTGCCGTTTGGAACAAAGGAATGGCTTACCAAGATTCCTATGGAATGAGGCAATTCCAATGGAATTTTGGAGGAAAACAAACACGATGTCTTACCTTATGTTTTCTCCATTTGTTTCTACATTTCCTGAGTTTTTCCTACCAGGTATCCAAAATGACCATGTTGGAGTATTCAAGTGTTTTAGATTCCAGGAGAAATTTAGATTACATGACATCTCGGTCATGTGTTTTTCCTACTACTACATTTTAAGTTCTTGTGTTCCAAACGGGATCTATAGCTAGAAGAACAGACGTTCTAATGGAACTATTGATATGACAAGTAATATATAACAGCCTAAACCCTTAGCACGATACTCGGACACAAGTAACATGATGTTACACATGTTGAATATTGTAGAAACAATGCCGACCAATCAACATTGTCCTCCCCTTGATCTGAATTGACACTTCCAAGTGCCAAATCTTCAATTGCACCTTTTTCAAAGAAAGAATATATATGCCAGGCATGCATGAATGAGAGCTATTATAAAGTTCAAGGACATAAGATAGGGAAGAAGTAATTGGAGTGTTGTGAGATAATGGAAGAGATCACTCTCCAGGCTTCTGCACCCACCAACGCGTGCCTCATGCTCATGGCCCTCTATAAATCAAGGATTATGTGCTAGTATTTGAAAACTAGAGCAACTAGCACACATTATGTGCTAGTATATGACCTAGAAACCTCCTCAAGCTTGGTTTAATTCGAAGCTATGAATCACTAGAAATGAAAAACGTGTGCTTTTTTTTCCGTGAAAAAAAGCACACATTTTTCATTTCTAGTGATTCATAGCTTCGAATTAAACCAAGCTTGAGGAGGTTTCTAGGTCATATTTGCTTCCACGCTGGCAATGTCAAATTTGCAATTAATGCCTGGATTTTCTCTACGAGAATAGAATCACCTTAGTTTGTGTTCTCCACGTATATGTTAGAGCAAGATGGCTAGGCTTGTGAGGCAACGGGGAAACTAAGGCACACAAACATTGTCATATTGTCTGTCATAATGTACAATACTCCACGAGGAATCATCTGAAAAAGTGTTTTCAGATACCCTCTATTGTTTTGGGTTGACAAGCTCGTAGGTATGTTGATTATTCCAGAAAAAGTATGTTTAGAGCATCTCTAGCAGATCCCGTAAAAGGCCCGAAACTATAAAATAACCGCAGCCTTATGGTTTTGGGCGAAAAAATGTCCACTGCGCAAAATAGCCGGTCCTATAAAAATTTATGCCACTCCCCTTAAAACCAACCTATTTCCCAAGATATGGAGTTTTAGAGGCAAAATTTTCAGCTCCCAAAATACCCAAAAAAAAACGTTGGCGGGAAGGAAGTTTCACGTCAACCGCCACCGTTGCCAGCTCTCGATTCCCGTCGTCCCCACCGCCGCCGACCAGCCGGCCGATGTACCCCGCCTTTCCTCGCCTCATCCTAGATGGCCATCGCGCCCCTCGAGCTTTCGGGTGGCCGTGGTAGCTCCGCCATGGATGCGGGCTCGAGGTCGCCGCTGGGGCCCGATGGCCATTGGTTGGCGGAAGCGTTCACTGCTGGGGGTGGCTGTTTGTGTGGGTGATTTGGGAAAGAAGATGACCATGGAAAAAAAAAGAGAAAGTGAAAGATCGAGGATGTCGCCTAGAGGGGGGGGTGAATAGGCGCTTTAAAATAATTACGGTTTAGACTTGAACAAATGCGGAATAAATCTAGCGGTTAATATGTCAAGCACAAAACCTACAACAACTAGGCTCACCTATGTGCACCAACAAGTTATGCTAAACAAGATAAGCAACTATGTGATAGCAAGATATATGACAAAATACAATATGGCTATCACAAAGTAAAGTGCATAAGTAAAGGGCTCGGGTAAGAGATAACCGAGGCACGCGGAGACGATGATGTATCCCGAAGTTCACACCCTTGCGGATGCTAATCTCTGTTTGGAGCGGTGTGGAGGCACAATGCTCCCCAAGAAGCCACTAGGGCCACCGTAATCTCCTCACGCCCTCGCACAATGCAAGATGCCGTGATTCCACTAAGGGACCCTTGAGGGCAGTCACCGAACCCGTACAAATGGCAACCCTTGGGGGCGGTCACCGAACCCGTACACTTTGGCAACCCTTGGGGGCGGTCACTGGAACCCGTCAAATTGCTCGGGGCGATCTCCACAACCTAATTGGAGACCCCGACGCTTGCCCGGAGCTTTACACCACAATGATTGAGCTCCGAACACCACCAACCGTCTAGGGCGCCCAAGCACCGAAGAGGAACAAGCTCAAGGGCACCAAGCACCCAAGAGTAATAAGCTTCTCAACTTGTAACTTCCACGTATCACCGTGGAGAACTCAAACCAATGCACCAAATGCAATGGCAAGGGCACACGGAGTGCCCAAGTCCTTCTCTCCCAAATCCCACCGAAGCAACTAATGCTAGGGAGGAAAATGAGAGGAAGAACAAGAAGGAGAACACCAAGAACTCCAAGATCTAGATCCAAAGGGTTCCCCTCACATAGAGGAGAAAGTGATTGGTGGAAATGTAGATCTAGATCTCCTGTCTCTTTTCCCCCAAAAACTAGCAAGAATCCATGGAGGGATTGAGAGATAGCAAGCTTGGAGAAGGTCAACAATGGGGGGAGAACACGAGCTCAAAGGATGAGGTCCATTGGGGAAGAAGACCCCCTTTTATAGGAGGGGGGAAAACCAACCGTTACCCCCTACCAGTTCCGCAGAGAGCGGTACTACCGCTAGGCCAGCGGTACTACCGCTTAACATCCTAAGCGGTACTGCCGCTCCTCCTCGCGGTACTACCGCTCCAGAGCGGTACTAGCGCCACTCCTGCCGCGGCTGGTACCGGAAAGTCCGACACGAAAAACGAGCCCTTGAATCGAGGCGGCACTAGCACGAAAACGCAGCGGTACTACGGCTGGGGCTACAAGCGGTACTACCGCTGTGGAGCGGTACTGCCGCTTATAGCATCCAAGTGGTACTACTGCTCCGGCCTGCGGTACTATCGCTCAGACCAGAGCAGGGAGAAAAACAGAATTGCCATAACTTCTTCATATGAGCTCCGAATTGAGCAAACTCAAACTTGTTGGGTACAAGACAACGAGTAGCATCAAAACAGTGAAGAACCAACATAACCTCCAACATCGAAAACATCATAGAAGATGCATGTGAACTCCGTTTTCGATGAACTAGAGCTTGTCATGAAGCAGGGGAGGTATGCCTAACAGAGAAGAATAGAGGGGGTGAATAGGCACTTTAAAATAATTACGGTTTAGGCTTGAACAAATGCGGAATAAACCTAGCGATTAATTTGTCAAGCACAAAACCTAAAGCAACTAGGCTTAGCTATGTGCACCAACAACTTATGCTAAGCAAGATAAACAACTATGTGATAGCAAGATATATAACATGAAACACTATGGCTATCACAAAGTAAAGTGCATAAGTAAAGGGCTCGGGTAAGAGATAACCGAGACACGCAGAGACGACAATGTATCCCGAAGTTCACACCCTTGCGGATGCTATCCGTTTGGAGCGGTGTGGAGGCACAATGCTCCCCAAGAATCCACTAGGGCCACCGTAATCTCCTCACGCCCTCGCACAATGCAAGATGCCGTGATTCCACTAAGGGACCCTTGAGGATGGTCACCGAACCCGTACAAATGGCAACCCTTGGGGAGGTCACCGAACCCGTACACTTTGGCAACCCTTGGGGGCGGTCACCGGTACCTGTCAAATTGCTCGGGGTAATCTCCACAACCTAGTTGGAGACCCCGACGCTTGCCCGGAGCTTTACACCATAATGATTGAGCTCCGAACACCACCAACCGTCTAGGACGCCCAACCACCCAAGAGTAATAAGCTTCTCAACTTGAAACTTCCACGTATCACTGTGAAGAACTCAAACTAATGCACCAAATGCAATGGCAAGGGCACACGGAGTGCCCAAGTACTTCACTCTCAAATCCCACCAAAGCAACAACAGCTATGGAGAAAAAAGAGAGGAAGAACAAGGAGAAAAACAAGAACTCCAAGATCTAGATGCAAGGGATTCCCCTCACATAGAGGAGAAAGTGATTGGTGGAAATGTGGATCTAGATCTCCTCTCTCCCCCCCCCCCAAAATAAACTAGCAAAAATCCATGGAGGGATTGAGAGATAGCAAGCTCGAAGAAGGTCAACAATGGGGGAAGAACACGAGCTAAAGGGATAAGGTCCAATGGGGAAGAAGACCCCCTTTTATAGGTGGGCAAAAATCCAACAGTTATCCCCATTCTCAGCCCGCAGCGGGCGGTACTACCGCTCAAGGGAGCGGTACTACCACTGGCGGCAACTGTACTACCGCTCGGCGCAGCCTTACTACCGCTGGGACCTCGCACTGCACCTAAGGGGGAAGGAACAGAGACGAGGGCCATTGAGCGGCACTAGTAGCGGTAGTAGGGGAGGTACTACTGCTTACAAGCGATACTAC